>NC_092155.1:81005457-81125457 GCF_045791955.1 Oncorhynchus clarkii lewisi
CCTGAACAAGGCAGTTTAACCCACTGTTCCCCTGAACAAGGCAGTTTAACCCACTGTTCCCCTGAACAAGGCAGTTTAACCCACTGTTCCCCTGAACAAGGCAGTTTAACCCACTGTTCCCCTGAACAAGGCAGTTTAACCCACTGTTCCCCTGAACAAGGCAGTTTAACCCACTGTTCCCCTGAACAAGGCAGTTTAACCCACTGTTCCCCTGAACAAGGCAGTTTAACCCACTGTTCCCCTGAACAAGGCAGTTTAACCCACTGTTCCCCTGAACAAGGCAGTTTAACCCACTGTTCCCCTGAACAAGGCAGTTTAACCCACTGTTCCCCTGAACAAGGCAGTTTAACCCACTGTTCCCCTGAACAAGGCAGTTTAACCCACTGTTCCCCTGAACAAGGCAGTTTAACCCACTGTTCCCCTGAACAAGGCAGTTAACCCACTGTTCCCCTGAACAAGGCAGTTAACCCACTGTTCCCCTGAACAGGCAGTTAACCCACTGTTCCCCTGAACAAGGCAGTTAACCCACTGTTCCCCTGAACAAGGCAGTTAACCCACTGTTCCCCTGAACAAGGCAGTTAACCCACTGTTCCCCTGAACAAGGCAGTTAACCCACTGTTCCCCTGAACAAGGCAGTTTAACCCACTGTTCCCCTGAACAAGGCAGTTTAACCCACTGTTCCCCTGAACAAGGCAGTTAACCCACTGTTCCCCTGAACAAGGCAGTTTAACCCACTGTTCCCCTGAACAAGGCAGTTTAACCCACTGTTCCCCTGAACAAGGCAGTTTAACCCACTGTTCCCCTGAACAAGGCAGTTTAACCCACTGTTCCCCTGAACAAGGCAGTTTAACCCACTGTTCCCCTGAACAAGGCAGTTTAACCCACTGTTCCCCTGAACAAGGCAGTTTAACCCACTGTTCCCCTGAACAAGGCAGTTTAACCCACTGTTCCCCTGAACAAGGCAGTTAACCCACTGTTCCCCTGAACAGGCAGTTAACCCACTGTTCCCTGAACAAGGCAGTTAACCCACTGTTCCCCTAAACAAGGCAGTTAACCCACTGTTCCCCTGAACAAGGCAGTTAACCCACTGTTCCCCTGAACAAGGCAGTTAACCCACTGTTCCTAGGCCGTCATTGAAAATAAGAATTTGTTCTTAACTGACCTGCCTAGTAAAATAAAAACATTTTTTTAAATAAATGCCATTTTAACTTCTACAGGGCCTATAAAGTACAACGTTTTTATTCTCACTATTGTGACCGATCAGATTAAATGGATTAACAAAATGGAGTTAGACTGCAATGCACGAATAGTTCACCAGACTGAGAAACAAACACCCGCACGCACAAACAGCCAGTGCTTACTCTTGTCCATCCAGTGTATGTGAGGGATGGTGGAGCTCCTGGGAGGGTTGCAGTGGAGAACAACACTAGCTCCTTCCTCTGCCGTTTTATGTGATCTCTTCTGCTTAGGGAGGGTCGGTGTCGCTGTAACACACATACCATCATCATCATCATCGTATTACATGTTACATTCAATCACATTGGCAAGCACCGCTAAAATACACACATTAATATCGGCTGGAAAGTGACAAAATAAAAATGAACATTAGAATATTGACATGTTGCACTTTATTATATTTGACCCTGATTGGTGGGGTCTATATTTGACCCTGATTGGTGGGGTCTATATTAGGCCCTGATTGGTGGGGTCTATATGGTGGGGTCTATATTTGACCCTGATTGGTGGGGTCTATATGGTGGGGTCTATATGGTGGGGTCTATATTTGACCCTGATTGGTGGGGTCTATATTTGACCCTGATTGGTGGGGTCTATATGGTGGGGTCTATATTTGACCCTGATTGGTGGGGTCTATATGGTGGGGTCTATATTTGACCCTGATTGGTGGGGTCTATATTTGACCCTGATTGGTGGGGTCTATATTTGACCCTGATTGGTGGGGTCTATATGGTGGAGTCTATATTTGACCCTGATTGGTGGGGTCTATATTTGACCCTGATTGGTGGGGTCTATATTTCTATATTTGACCCTGATTGGTGGGGTCTATATGGATTGGTGGGGTCTATATTTGACCCTGATTGGTGGGGTCTATATTTGACCCTGATTGGTGGGGTCTATATTTGACCCTGATTGGTGGGGTCTATATGGTGGGGTCTATATTTGACCCTGATTGGTGGGGTCTATATTTGACCCTGATTGGTGGGGTCTATATGGTGGGGTCTATATTTGACCCTGATTGGTGGGGTCTATATTTGACCCTGATTGGTGGGGTCTATATTTGACCCTGATTGGTGGGGTCTATATGGTGGGGTCTATATTTGACCCTGATTGGTGGGGTCTATATTTGACCCTGATTGGTGGGGTCTATATTTGACCCTGTTTGGTGGGGTCTATATTTGACCCTGATTGGTGGGGTCTATATTTGACCCTGATTGGTGGGGTCTATATTTGAGCCTGATTGGTGGGGTCTATGGGTTGGTGTCTGGGACACAGATTAAGGTTAGTCCTAGAATACACTCCCCATTTAAATCTCTAGAGTCTAAGACGTTGGTGGTTATTGTTTAAGATAGTCATTGAATTGTAGGACCCCTTTATGTACAAAAAAAATATTTAAACATGATTTGATTTGGCCTTTACTTCTATAGCCCAGAGAAATGCATTGATTAACACATTCATAAATGGCAAAAAAGACAGTCAAAAAATTCCTCATAAGAAATAAGATTTTGTAGTGTCTGTCCTATATCTAGGAGATATAAGAAAGCTCAGGAAATATATATCAACATATATAACCCCTTGTTTTGGGTAGGCACAAAATCTTTTTGACCAGTACCGGTTACTTTCAAAGGAGTCCCGTGACACTGGGATCATAAATGAGTTTGTAGACCAAACCATTTGGACGCTACAAACAGAAGTTGGCACATCGACGGGACCGACTTCAGTCGAGTCTCCTGACACACCATTGTTGTACAGCCTTTTGGTGAGAAGACTGATTGTAGGGACGTCTCATGGTCTGACAAACACTGCTCTCGCTCTTCACCTCTGACCACAGATGAGGAAGTGCGACACTGGCATATGCAGAGGATTGAGACACATCCTCAATGTATTCTCCATAAAGTTAGTCCTACATTAAATAGCCATTCTACAGATGAAGGATAGTCCTGGACTAAAAACAAAGACCATTCAACGTGTGTGTGTGACAGAGCACAGACTCTCATTGCCATAGTGATGGCTGAGTGGCATCATGGCTAGGCTGTCTCTAGTTGATGGTTGTCAGGGGAATGACAGAACTACTGTCTAAGTACAGTCACACAAGAGAGGATGTGTTTGTGCGTGTGAGCCTCACATTCAGTGATGAGTTTGACGGTGTGTGTCATGGCTGTTCCCAGGGTGTTGTCGGCGTAGCAACGGTAGTGTCCTTGGTAATCGCTGAGCAGCTTGTCGCCATGGGCTGTGAAATTTCCAGAACCATTATGTCCCATCCAGTTCAACTTCTTACCATCCTTTACCCAGCGGAAACTAGAGAGGAGGAAGAAAGAGAGAGACAGAGAGGAGAGGGAGCGAGAGGAGAGAGAGGCGAGAGAGAGAGAGGGGGAGAGAGAGAGGGAGAGGGAGTGAGGAGAGAGAAGAGAGAGAGAGAGAGAGAGAGAGAGAGAGAGAGAGAGAGAGAGAGAGAGAGAGAGAGAGAGAGAGAGAGAAGAGAGAGAGAGAAGAGAGAAGAGAGAGAGAGAGAGAGAGAGAGAGAGAGTGAGGAGAGGGAGAGAGGAGGGAGAGAGGAGAGAGAGAAGAGAGAGATGGGAGTGACAGAGGGGGAGGTTAGAGATAAAGACATGAAGAGAGGAAACAGACCAATCAGAGAAGACCACCAGTCCAGTTAATGATATAATTTCCTGTCTCCTATTATTATGATACCTCCTTTATCACCATGGCAATGGAACACTGGATCTCACGGGGAAAGAATGGACACGCCAGCTGTTTCTCACACTCACAGATAGTATAGTAGGGTATACCTGGGTGTGGGGATGCCAGTGGCCTCGCAGAGCAGTATGATATTGTTAATGGTAGGGTATACCTGGGTGTGGGGGTGGCCTTGCAGAGCAGTATGATATTGTTAATGGTAGGGTATACCTGGGTGTGGGGGTGGCCTTGCAGAGCAGTATGATATTGTTAATGGTAGGGTATACCTGGGTGTGGGGGTGGCCTTGCAGAGCAGTATGATATTGTTAATGGTAGGGTATACCTGGGTGTGGGGGTGGCCTTGCAGAGCAGTATGATATTGTTAATGGTAGGGTATACCTGGGTGTGGGGGTGGCCTTGCAGAGCAGTATGATATTGTTAATGGTAGGGTATACCTGGTTGTGGGGATGCCAGTGGCCTTGCAGAGCAGTATGATATTGTTAATGGTAGGGTATACCTGGGTGTGGGGATGCCAGTGGCCTTGCAGAGCAGTATGATATTGTTAATGGTAGGGTATACCTGGGTGTGGGGGTGGCCTTGCAGAGCAGTATGATATTGTTAATGGTAGGGTATACCTGGGTGTGGGGGTGGCCTTGCAGAGCAGTATGATATTGTTAATGGTAGGGTATACCTGGGTGTGGGGGTGGCCTTGCAGAGCAGTATGACATTGTTAATGGTAGGGTATACCTGGGTGTGGGGGTGGCCTTGCAGAGCAGTATGATATTGTTAATGGTAGGGTATACCTGGGTGTGGGGGTGGCCTTGCAGAGCAGTATGATATTGTTAATGGTAGGGTATACCTGGGTGTGGGGGTGGCCTTGCAGAGCAGTATGATATTGTTAATGGTAGGGTATACCTGGGTGTGGGGCTGGCCTTGCAGAGCAGTATGATATTGTTAATGGTAGGGTATACCTGGGTGTGGGGGTGGCCTTGCAGAGCAGTATGATATTGTTAATGGTAGGGTATACCTGGGTGTGGGGATGGCCTTGCAGAGCAGTATGATATTGTTAATGGTAGGGTATACCTGGGTGTGGGGGTGGCCTTGCAGAGCAGTATGATATTGTTAATGGTAGGGTATACCTGGGTGTGGGGCTGGCCTTGCAGAGCAGTATGATATTGTTAATAGTAGGGTATACCTGGGTGTGGGGGTGGCCTTGCAGAGCAGTATGATATTGTTAATGGTAGGGTATACCTGGGTGTGGGGATGGCCTCGCAGAGCAGTATGATATTGTTAATGGTAGGGTATACCTGGGTGTGGGGGTGGCCTTGCAGAGCAGTATGATATTGTTAATGGTAGGGTATACCTGGGTGTGGGGGTGGCCTTGCAGAGCAGTATGATATTGTTAATGGTAGGGTATACCTGGGTGTGGGGATGGCCTTGCAGAGCAGTATGATATTGTTAATGGTAGGGTATACCTGGGTGTGGGGATGGCCTTGCAGAGCAGTATGATATTGTTAATGGTAGGGTATACCTGGGTGTGGGGGTGGCCTTGCAGAGCAGTATGATATTGTTAATGGTAGGGTATACCTGGGTGTGGGGGTGGCCTTGCAGAGCAGTATGATATTGTTAATGGTAGGGTATACCTGGGTGTGGGGATGGCCTTGCAGAGCAGTATGATATTGTTAATGGTAGGGTATACCTGGGTGTGGGCGTGGCCTTGCAGAGCAGTATGATATTGTTAATGGTAGGGTATACCTGGGTGTGGGGGTGGCCTTGCAGAGCAGTATGATATTGTTAATGGTAGGGTATACCTGGGTGTGGGGGTGGCCTTGCAGAGCAGTATGATATTGTTAATGGTAGGGTATACCTGGGTGTGGGGGTGGCCTTGCAGAGCAGTATGATATTGTTAATGGTAGGGTATACCTGGGTGTGGGGGTGGCCTTGCAGAGCAGTATGATAGTGTTAATGGTAGGGTATACCTGGGTGTGGGGCTGGCCTTGCAGAGCAGTATGATATTGTTAATGGTAGGGTATACCTGGGTGTGGGGGTGGCCTTGCAGAGCAGTATGATATTGTTAATGGTAGGGTATACCTGGGTGTGGGGATGCCAGTGGCCTTGCAGAGCAGTATGATATTGTTAATGGTAGGGTATACCTGGGTGTGGGGGTGGCCTTGCAGAGCAGTATGATATTGTTAATGGTAGGGTATACCTGGGTGTGGGGGTGGCCTTGCAGAGCAGTATGATATTGTTAATGGTAGGGTATACCTGGGTGTGGGGGTGGCCTTGCAGAGCAGTATGATATTGTTAATGGTAGGGTATACCTGGGTGTGGGGGTGGCCTTGCAGAGCAGTATGATATTGTTAATGGTAGGGTATACCTGGGTGTGGGGGTGGCCTTGCAGAGCAGTATGATATTGTTAATGGTAGGGTATACCTGGGTGTGGGGCTGGCCTTGCAGAGCAGTATGATATTGTTAATGGTAGGGTATACCTGGGTGTGGGGATGGCCTTGCAGAGCAGTATGATATTGTTAATGGTAGGGTATACCTGGGTGTGGGGGTGGCCTTGCAGAGCAGTATGATATTGTTAATGGTAGGGTATACCTGGGTGTGGGGCTGCCAGTGGCCTTGCAGAGCAGTATGATATTGTTAATGGTAGGGTATACCTGGGTGTGGGGATGCCAGTGGCCTTGCAGAGCAGTATGATATTGTTAATGGTAAGGTATACCTGGGTGTGGGGGTGGCCTTGCAGAGCAGTATGATATTGTTAATGGTAGGGTATACCTGGGTGTGGGGATGCCAGTGGCCTTGCAGAGCAGTATGATATTGTTAATGGTAGGGTATACCTGGGTGTGGGGCTGGCCTTGCAGAGCAGTATGATATTGTTAATGGTAGGGTATACCTGGGTGTGGGGGTGGCCTTGCAGAGCAGTATGATATTGTTAATGGTAGGGTATACCTGGGTGTGGGGATGGCCTTGCAGAGCAGTATGATATTGTTAATGGTAGGGTATACCTGGGTGTGGGGCTGCCAGTGGCCTTGCAGAGCAGTATGATATTGTTAATGGTAGGGTATACCTGGGTGTGGGGGTGGCCTTGCAGAGCAGTATGATATTGTTAATGGTAGGGTATACCTGGGTGTGGGGGTGGCCTTGCAGAGCAGTATGATATTGTTAATGGTAGGGTATACCTGGGTGTGGGGGTGGCCTTGCAGAGCAGCATGTTATTGTTAATGGTAGGGTATACCTGGGTGTGGGGGTGGCCTTGCAGAGCAGTATGATATTGTTAATGGTAGGGTATACCTGGGTGTGGGGGTGGCCTTGCAGAGCAGTATGATATTGTTAATGGTAGGGTATACCTGGGTGTGGGGGTGGCCTTGCAGAGCAGTATGATATTGTTAATGGTAGGGTATACCTGGGTGTGGGGGTGGCCTTGCAGAGCAGTATGATATTGTTAATGGTAGGGTATACCTGGGTGTGGGGATGGCCTTGCAGAGCAGTATGATATTGTTAATGGTAGGGTATACCTGGGTGTGGGGGTGGCCTTGCAGAGCAGTATGATATTGTTAATGGTAGGGTATACCTGGGTGTGGGGGTGGCCTTGCAGAGCAGTATGATATTGTTAATGGTAGGGTATACCTGGGTGTGGGGCTGGCCTTGCAGAGCAGTATGATATTGTTAATGGTAGGGTATACCTGGGTGTGGGGGTGGCCTTGCAGAGCAGTATGATATTGTTAATGGTAGGGTATACCTGGGTGTGGGGGTGGCCTTGCAGAGCAGTATGATAGTGTTAATGGTAGGGTATACCTGGGTGTGGGGCTGGCCTTGCAGAGCAGTATGATATTGTTAATGGTAGGGTATACCTGGGTGTGGGGGTGGCCTTGCAGAGCAGTATGATATTGTTAATGGTAGGGTATACCTGGGTGTGGGGATGCCAGTGGCCTTGCAGAGCAGTATGATATTGTTAATGGTAGGGTATACCTGGGTGTGGGGGTGGCCTTGCAGAGCAGTATGATATTGTTAATGGTAGGGTATACCTGGGTGTGGGGGTGGCCTTGCAGAGCAGCATGATATTGTTAATGGTAGGGTATACCTGGGTGTGGGGATGCCAGTGGCCTTGCAGAGCAGTATGATATTGTTAATGGTAGGGTATACCTGGGTGTGGGGATGGCCTTGCAGAGCAGTATGATATTGTTAATGGTAGGGTATACCTGGGTGTGGGGGTGTCCTTGCAGAGCAGTATGATATTGTTAATGGTAGGGTATACCTGGGTGTGGGGGTGTCCTTGCAGAGCAGTATGATATTGTTAATGGTAGGGTATACCTGGGTGTGGGGCTGGCCTTGCAGAGCAGTATGATATTGTTAATGGTAGGGTATACCTGGGTGTGGGGGTGGCCTTGCAGAGCAGTATGATATTGTTAATGGTAGGGTATACCTGGGTGTGGGGGTGGCCTTGCAGAGCAGTATGATATTGTTAATGGTAGGGTATACCTGGGTGTGGGGGTGGCCTTGCAGAGCAGTATGATAGTGTTAATGGTAGGGTATACCTGGGTGTGGGGCTGGCCTTGCAGAGCAGTATGATATTGTTAATGGTAGGGTATACCTGGGTGTGGGGGTGGCCTTGCAGAGCAGTATGATATTGTTAATGGTAGGGTATACCTGGGTGTGGGGATGCCAGTGGCCTTGCAGAGCAGTATGATATTGTTAATGGTAGGGTATACCTGGGTGTGGGGGTGGCCTTGCAGAGCAGTATGATATTGTTAATGGTAGGGTATACCTGGGTGTGGGGGTGGCCTTGCAGAGCAGCATGATATTGTTAATGGTAGGGTATACCTGGGTGTGGGGATGCCAGTGGCCTTGCAGAGCAGTATGATATTGTTAATGGTAGGGTATACCTGGGTGTGGGGATGGCCTTGCAGAGCAGTATGATATTGTTAATGGTAGGGTATACCTGGGTGTGGGGGTGTCCTTGCAGAGCAGTATGATATTGTTAATGGTAGGGTATACCTGGGTGTGGGGGTGTCCTTGCAGAGCAGTATGATATTGTTAATGGTAGGGTATACCTGGGTGTGGGGCTGGCCTTGCAGAGCAGTATGATATTGTTAATGGTAGGGTATACCTGGGTGTGGGGGTGGCCTTGCAGAGCAGTATGATATTGTTAATGGTAGGGTATACCTGGGTGTGGGGATGGCCTTGCAGAGCAGTATGATATTGTTAATGGTAGGGTATACCTGGGTGTGGGGGTGGCCTTGCAGAGCAGTATGATATTGTTAATGGTAGGGTATACCTGGGTGTGGGGATGGTCTTGCAGAGCAGTATGATATTGTTAATGGTAGGGTATACCTGGGTGTGGGGATGCCAGTGGCCTCGCAGAGCAGCATGATATCGTCTAATGAAAAGGCCGTTAAGGACTCAGGCATCTTTGTCAGAGTAGGAGGCTGTAACACTGGACATAAAGTAGACATTATTATTAATAATTCATTATTGCCACATTATCCATCACTGTACACGTTGTTACTACTCCTAATCACATTAACCATCACTACACGTTGTTACTACTCCTAACCACATTAACCATCACTGTACACGTTGTTACTACTCCTAACCACATTAACCATCACTACACGTTGTTACTACTCCTAATCACATTAACCATCACTACACGTTGTTACTACTCCTAACCACATTAACCATCACTGTACACGTTGTTACTACTCCTAATCACATTAACCATCACTGTACACAGTGTTACTACTCCTAACCACATTAACCATCACTACACGTTGTTACTACTCCTAATCACATTAACCATCACTACACGTTGTTACTACTCCTAATCACATTAACCATCACTACACGTTGTTACTACTCCTAACCACATTAACCATCACTACACGTTGTTACTACTCCTAATCACATTAACCATCACTACACGTTGTTACTACTCCTAATCACATTAACCATCACTGTACACAGTGTTACTACTCCTAACCACATTAACCATCACTGTACACAGTGTTACTACTCCTAACCACATTAACCGTCACTACACGTTGTTACTACTCCTAATCACATTAACCATCACTACATGTTGTTACTACTCCTAATCACATTAACCATCACTACACGTTGTTACTACTCCTAACCACATTAACCATCACTACACGTTGTTACTACTCCTAATCACATTAACCATCACTACACGTTGTTACTACTCCTAATCACATTAACCATCACTGTACACAGTGTTACTACTCCTAACCACATTAACCATCACTGTACATGGTGTTACTACTCCTAACCACATTAACCATCACTGTACATGTTGTTACTACTCCTAACCACATTAACCATCACTACACGTTGTTACTACTCCTAATCACATTAACCAGCACTACACGTTGTTACTACTCCTAACGACATTAACCATCACTACACGTTGTTACTACTCCTAATCACATTAACCATCACTACACGTTGTTACTACTCCTAATCACATTAACTATCACTGTACACAGTGTTACTACTCCTAACCACATTAACCATCACTGTACATGGTGTTACTACTCCTAACCACATTAACCATCACTGTACACAGTGTTACTACTCCTAACCACATTAACCATCACTGTACATGTTGTTACTACTCCTAATCACATTAACCATCACTGTACATGTTGTTACTACTCCTAATCACATTAACCATCACTGTACACGTTGTTACTACTCCTAATCACATTAACCATCACTACACGTTGTTACTACTCCTAATCACATTAACCATCACTGTACATGTTGTTACTACTCCTAATCACATTAACCATCACTGTACATGTTGTTACTACTCCTAATCACATTAACCATCACTGTACACGTTGTTACTACTCCTAACCACATTAACCATCACTGTACACAGTGTTACTACTCCTAACCACCATATTATGGGAGGAACTTACTGTTCTGTACTTTATCTGTTAGTCCATAGAGAGCAGGGACAGACAGAGACAGAGTTAGGATTAGGGTCATTGTTAGTAGATGTCAGCTAGAAACAATACAACGAGAACTATATTGAAATAGCAAGAGAGAGAGAGAGACTTCACTTTCAGCTGGGAGGAGAGGAGAGGAGAGGAGAGGAGAGGAGAGGAGAGGAGAGGATGCATATAGATAGAGACTTTCTTGTTGATCCTGATTATGTTGTTATTCTGACTCAGACTCCACTTCTTTCTAACTCTCTGTCCCTTTCTATTCATCCCTCTCTCTCCCCCCTGTCTCCCGCATGGCGCAGTGGTCTAAGGCACTGCATCTCAGTGCAAGAGGCATCTCTACAGTCCAAGGTTCAAATCCAGGCTGTATCACATCCAGCTGTGATTGGGAGTCCCATCGGGCAGCGCACAATTGGCTCAGCCTGGGTTTGGCTGGGGAAGGCTTTCATTGTAAATAATAACTTGTTCTTAACTGAATTGCTTAGTTAAATACATAAATGTCTCTCTCTTAGCCACACCCAGATGAGAAGGTCAGACAAGCTCTCTCCTATTTCCTCCCCTCCCCCCTCTCCATAGGGACAAGTCCTGACCTCTGAATTACCCTCTGCCAGGGACAAGTCTGTCTTAATGTGTTAATGGGATTGGATGAGTAAGCAAGAAGTGTGTCTAGCTGTTAGAGATACTCAATTGAACCATTTTCACATAATATGACATCTCAAATGTCTTTATTCTTTTGGACCTTTCGTGAGTTTACTCTTAATTTTTTCTTGTTTATTTCTCTTTTGTTTATTATCTATTTCACTTGCTTCGGCAATATTAACATATGTTTCCCATGCCAATAAAGCCCTGAAATTTAATTGAATTGATACTCACAGTTTTGGGGGATCTGAATGGCTCCATGAGCGAGTAGATGAGAGGAGGAGAGGAGGAACAGAGGGAGGAGGAGGGCAGGGGGGCTACTGCCCCTCTGATACTGAGATACACACATCTCTTACTGTCCCATCAACACTACACACACACACACACCAGGAACCCCTGGAATCCTCTGGTGCGCGTGAAAAACAGACTGACACACGTGTCTGTGTTTGTTGGCGTATCTGTCGGGGGTGTCTCGTCCAGCAGTCTCTCTTTTCCCTCGGTCTCCTTGTCCGCTGCCACTGCAAAGAATAAAGGAGAGAGAGACAAAGAGCGGACCAATCGAACAAAGAAAGGGTGAAGGAGAGAGGGGAGGAGAGAGGTGAAGGAGAGAGGGGAGGAGAGAGGTGAAAGAGAGAGGGGAGGAGAGAGATGAAGGAGAGAGGGGAGGAGAGAGGTGAAGGAGAGAGGTGAAGGAGAGAGGGGAGGAGAGATTAATATCACCTTAATGAGTCAGAGGGGGTCTGTTCTCTGCCTCTAACAACTAGGAGGATGGGGACTTTACTCTGATTGAGAAGGGGTGGAGAGAGGGGGGGGTGGAGAGGAGAGAGAGGGGGGTTGTGAGAGGGGAGGGGTGGACAGAGGGGAGGGGGTGGAGAGAGAGGGGGGTGGAGAGAGAGGGGAGGGGTGGAGAGAGAGGGGGGTTGTGAGAGGGGAGGGGAGGGGTGGACAGAGGGGAGGGGGTGGAGAGAGGGGGGGTGGAGAGAGAGGGGAGGGGTGGAGAGAGAGGGGGGTTGTAGATATATACTGACAGCTGGCTAATGTAGCCCCCCCCAGATCCTATAATTACCCATCCCACGCCGTACACTCCCCTAAACCTCCACTCCACACAAACACCTTCCCAAACACACTGTGACCCCAACCCAATCTCTGCTATTGTTGTCAAACACCACCCCTGAACCACACACACACACACACACACACACACACACACACACACACACACACACACACACACACACACACACACACACACACACACACACACACACACACACACACACAGCTGCTGCCTGTCCTGCTCGACGGGACCAGCGGGACAACATCAAAATAAAGAAAGAGAGATTGGGAGGAGTGAGGTCACAATAGCAGACAGAATAGAAGAGGAAAGAAGTTACTAGTCGGAGAGCGAGAGAGAGAGACCAAGGAGTGTCATGTGTGTCCTATGTCATGCCAACAGTAAAATATTCTGAGACCATTCATGTTTGGGGGTTGCTTCTCAGCCAAGGGAGTGGGCTCACTCACAATTCTGCCTAAGAACACAGCCATGAATAAAGAATGGTACCAACACATCCTCCGAGAGCAACTTCTCCCAACCATCCAGGAACAGTTTGGTGACGAACAATGCCGTTTCCAGCACGATGGAGCACCTTGCCATAAGGCAAAAGTGATAACTAAGCGGCTCGGGGACCAAAACATTGAGGCTAACCCTAACCCTATCCATAGAGACTAACCCTAACCCTAACCCTATCCATAGAGACTAACCCTAACCCTTATCCTACCCATAGAGACTAATCCTAACCCTATCCTACCCATAGAGACTAACCATAACCCTAACCCTACCCTTAGAGACTAACCCTAACCCTAGCCATAGAGACTAACCCTAATCCTACCCATAGAGACTAACCCTAACCCTAACCCTACTCATAGAGACTAACCCTAACCCTAATCCTACCCATAGAGACTAACCCTAAACCTAGCCATACCCATAGAGACTAACCCTAAACCTAACCGTACTCATAGAGACTAACCCTAACCCTATCCATAGAGACTAACCCTAACCCTATCTATAGAGACTAACCCTAACCCTTATCCTACCCATAGAGACTAATCCTAACCCTATCCTACCCATAGAGACTAACCATAACCCTAACCCTACCCATAGAGACTGTTACGGATACAGGTATCCTGTGTCTGTGTGTATCCTGTGTGTGTTTCTTTTCTCTCCTTCTCCCCTCACAGGTGAAAATCATTACTCCCCAATCAGTCAACAATCAACCCATCAATCAGAAGACACACCTCCTCCTGTTTCCTACCCTATCACAGTTCCTTCCCCAGGGTGTTTTTGCATATTTGTTTCTTTCCTTGGGTCCAGCTCAGCCCCTTTTCCTGCTCCCCCCCCCATTACCGTGTGTTTATAATAAACCCTGAGTGTGACGGTATTATTTCGGTTGTCGTGGTTATTTCGTTCACACTTACTTTGTCACAATTATAATTTACATGAGTTATGTTACGGGTCTCACTACCATCCCCCCTAGACTGTCGGGCCAAAAGAGATTCGTAACAGAGACTAACACTAACCCTATTCATAGAGTCCAACACTAACCCTACTCATAGAGACTAACCCTAACCCTATTCATAGAGACTAACCCTAACCCTAACCCTATTCATAGAGACTAACACTAACCCTACTCATAGAGACTAACCCTAACCCTATTCATAGAGACTAACCCTAACCCTAACCCTACCCATAGAGACTAACACTAACCCTATTCATAGAGTCCAACACTAACCCTACTCATAGAGACTAACCCTAACCCTACTCATAGAGACTAACCCTAACCCTATCTATAGAGACTAACCCTAACCCTATCCATAGAGACTAAGCCTAACCCTAACCCTATTCATAGAGTCTAACAATAACCCTACTCATAGAGACTAACCCTAACCCTACTCATAGAGACTAACCCTAACCCTATCTATAGAGACTAACCCTAACCCTATCCATAGAGACTAAGCCTAACCCTAACCCTATTCATAGAGTCTAACAATAACCCTACTCATAGAGACTAACCCTAACCCTAACCCTATCCATAGCGACTAACCCTGACCATATCCAGAGAGACTAACCCTAACCCTATCCATAGAGACTAACCATAACCCTATCCATAGAGACTAACCCTAACCCTATCCATAGAGACTAACCCTAACCCTATCTGTAGAGATTAACCCTAACCCTATCCATAGAGACTAACCCTAACCCTTACCCTATCCGTAGAGACTAACCCTTACACTATCCGTAGAGACTAACCCTAACCCTATACCATAGAGACTAACCCTAACCCTATCCATAGAGACTAACCCTAACCCTTACCCTATCCGTAGAAACTAACCCTTACCCTATCCAGAGACTAAGCCTAACCATATCCATAGAGACTAACCCTAACCCTATCCCTTTCCATAGAGACTAACCCTAACCCTATCCATAGAGACTAACTCTAACCCTATCCATAGAGACTAACCCTAACCCTATCCATAGAGACTAACCCTAAACCTATCCATAGAGACTAACCCTAACCATATCCATAGAGACTAACCCTAACCCTATCCATAGAGACTAACCCTAAACCTAACCCTATCCATAGAGACTAACCCTAACCCTATCCATAGAGACTAACCCTAACCCTATCCATAGAGACTAACCCTAAACCTATCCATAGAGACTAACCCTAACCCTATCCATAGAGACTAACCCTAACCCTATCCATAGAGACTAACCCTAAACCTAACCCTATCTATAGAGACTAACCCTAACCCTAACCCTAACCCTATCCAGAGAGACTAACCCTAACCCTAACCGTATCCAGAGAGACTAACCCTAACCCTATCCATAGAGACTAACCCTAACCGTATCCAGAGAGACTAACCCTAACCGTATCCAGAGAGACTAATCCTAACCCTATCCATAGAGACTAACCCTATCCATAGAGATTAACCCTAACCCTATCCAGAGAGACTAACCCTAACAATAACCCTATTCATAGAGACTAACCCTAACCCTGCCCATAGAGACTAACACTAACCCTATTCATAGAGACCAACACTAACCCTACTCATAGAGACTAACCCTAACCCTACTCATAGAGACTAACCCTAACCCTATCTATAGAGACTAACCCTAACCCTATCCATAGAGACTAACCCTAACCCTAACCCTACCCATAGAGACAAACCCTAACCCTATCCATAGCGACTAACCCTGACCATATCCAGAGAGACTAACCCTAACCCTATCCATAGAGACTAACCATAACCCTATCCATAGAGACTAACCCTAACCCTAACCCTATCCATATAGACTAACCCTAACCCTATCTGTAGATATTAACCCTAACCCTATCCATAGAGACTAACCCTAACCCTATCCGTAGAGACTAACCCTTACACTATCCGTAGAGACTAACCCTAACCCTAACCCTATACCATAGAGACTAACCCTAACCCTATCCATAGAAACTAACCCTTACCCTATCCAGAGACTAAGCCTAACCCTATCCATAGAGACTAACCCTAACCCTATCCCTTTCCATAGAGACTAACCCTAACCCTATCCATAGAGACTAACTCTAACCCTATCCATAGAGACTAACCCTAACCCTATCCATAGAGATTAACCCTACTCCTACCCATAGAGACTAACCCTAAACCTATCCATAGAGACTAACCCTAACCCTATCCATAGAGACTAACCCTAACCCTATCCGTAGAGACTAACCCTAAACCTAACCCTATCTATAGAGACTAACCCTAACCCTATCCATAGAGACTAACCCTAACCCTATCCATAGAGACTAACCCTAAACCTATCCATAGAGACTAACCCTAACCCTACCCATAGAGACTAACCCTAACCCTATCCAGAGAGACTAACCCTAACCCTAACCGTATCCAGAGAGACTAACCCTAACCCTATCCATAGACTAACCCTAACCCTATCCATAGAGACTAACCCTAACCCTATCCAGAGAGACTAACCCTAACCCTAACCGTATCCAGAGAGACTAACCCTAACCGTATCCAGAGACACTAACCCTAACCCTATCCATAGAGACTAACCCTAACCCTATCCAGAGAGACTAACCCTAACCCTAAACGTATCCAGAGAGACTAACCCTAACCCTATCCATAGAGACTAACCACATTATCCCAAGTTGCATAGCAGTCAGACGTCCTTTGTCCTCGTCTTGTCGTGTCCCGTATATATATATATATATTTACACCTTACTACGCATATCTTTTATATATTTTATTTTCCAAAAACTCAACTTCAAAACATTCTCCTGCAACCCGCCTCACCAATTAAAAATAAAGAAGTATTACTTACCTCAAATCTGAACTCGACAATAGAAGCTAGCCAGAAGTTAGCCAGAAGCTAACCAGAAGCTAGCCAGAAGCTAACCAGAAGCTAGCCAGTTTACTGGCTAACGTTAGTATTCAGCTAACCACGGTTTGTGGTCATCAGCTATCCTTTAGCTCTAAAATCTATCGCCAGTTTTGAACAACGCAACTCAGATCAGAACATACCGGGACCTAGTTACACCTGGATCTCACAGCTAGCTAGCTGCTATCCGTGTGACTATTGGCTTACGTCGATCCCGGAGCAAACATCAATTATTCTGGAGCTAGCCAGCTGAAGAGTTCCATCAGCCACTCCTGGGCTACAACCACCTATCCGGACCCGTTTTACTGCCAATGAGGAGCCCCACGACTGGACTACCGACGTTATCTGCCCGAGGGAGTTATCCAACTGGCCCCTCGGTTGCGACGTTACCTGAACGCCCATCTGCAGCCTGCTAATCGTTAGCTGTCTTTACGACTGCTATCTGAATAGGTCTATCAGACAATTTTTCTTGGGTCACTATAACTATATATATTTTGCCAATTGGATTGATCCCCTCTACCACACGGAACCCCACTAATCTACCAACGGAAATGCACGAGGTGGCTAAAAACAGACCTCCATCCTCTGCCAGCTTGCTACCCGGCAGGGTAGCCTAGTGGTTAGAGTGTTGGACTAGTAACCGGAAGGTTGCAAGTTCAAACCCCCGAGCTGACAAGGTACAAATCTGTCGTTCTGCCACTGAACAGGCAGTCATTGAAAATAAGAATTTGTTCTTAACTGACTTGCCTAGTTAAAATAAAATAAAATGGCCCGGCTAGCTGTCTGAATCACCGTGACCCCAACCAACCTCACTACTCACTGGACCCTTTTGATCACTCGATTAAGCATGCCTCTTCTTAATGTCAATATGCCTTGTCCATTGCTGTTCTGGTTAGTGTTTATTGGCTTATTTCACTGTATTTCAAGCCCTGCTCATTTCATTATACCTTATCCAACCTTTCAGTTCCACCTCCCACACATGCCATGATATCACCTGGTTTCAATTATGTTTCTAGAGAAAATATCTCTCTCATCATCACTCAATACCTAGGTTTACCTCCACTGTATTCACATCCTACCATACCTTTGTCTGTACATTATACCTTGAAGCTATTTTATCGCCCCCAGAAACCTCCTTTTACTCTCTGTTCCAGACATTCTAGACGACCAATTCCCATACCCTTATCCTACTCCTCCTCTGTTCCTCGAGTGATGTAGAGGTGAATCCAGGCCCTGCAGAACTTAGCTCCACTCTTATTCCCCAGGAGCTCTCTTTTGATGACTTCTGTAACCGTAAAACCGTAATAGCCTTTGTTTCATGCATGTTAATATTAGAAGCCTGCTCCCTAAATGTGTTTTATTCACTGCTTTAGCACACTCTGCCAACCCAGATGTTCTAGCCATGTTTGAATCCTGGCTTAGGAAGACCACCAAAAATTCTGAAAATTTGATCCCTAACTACAACATTTTCAGATAAGATAGAACGGCTAAAGGGGGCAGTGTTGCAATCTACTGCAAAGAAAGCCTGCAGAGTTCTGTCCTACTATCCAGGTCTGTACCCAAACAATTTGAACATCTACTTTTAAAAATCCACCTCTCTAAAAACAAGTCTCTCACCGTTGCCGCCTGCTATAGACCACCCTCTGCCCCCCAGCTGTGCTCTGGATACGTGAAGTGATTGCCCCCCATCTATCTTCAGAGCTCGTGCTGCTAGGCGACCTAAACTGGAACATGCTTAACACCCCAGCCATCCTACAATCTAAGCTTGATGCCCTCAATCTCACACAAATGATCAATGAACCTACCAGGTACCACCCCAAAGCCGTAAACACGGGCACCCTCATAGATATCATCCTAACCAACTTGCCCTCTAAATACACCTCTGCTGTTTTCAACCAAGATCTCAGCGATCACGGATCACTGCCAGTATCCGTAATGGGTCAGCGGTCAAACGACCTCCACTCATCACTGTCAAACGCTCCCTGGCACACTTCAGCGAGCAGGCCTTTCTAATCGACCTGGCCGGGTGTATACTGGAAGGATATTGATCTCATCCCGTCAGTAGAGGATGCCTGGTTATTTTTTTTTAAATGCCTTCCTCACCATCTTAAATAAGCATGCCCCATTCAAGAAATGTAGAACCAGGAACAGAAAAAGCCCTTGGTTCTCTCCAGACCTGACTGCACTTAACCAACACAAAAACATCCTATGGCGTTCTGCATTAGCATCGAACCGTGATATGCAACTTTTTAGGGAAGCTAGAAACCATCATACACAGGCTGTTAGAAAATCCAAGGCTAGCTTTTTCAAGCAGAAATTTTCTTCATGCAACACAAACTCAAAAAGGTTCTGTGACACTGTAAAGTCTATGGAGAATAAGAACACCTCCTCCCAGCTGCCCACTGCACTGAAGATAGGAAACACTGTCACCACTGATAAATCCACTATAATTGAGAATTTCAATAAGCATTTTTCTACGGCTGGCCATGCTTTCCACCTGGCTACCCCTACTCCGGTCAACAGCACTGCACCCCCCCACAGCAACTCGCCCAAGCCTTCCCCATTTCTCCTTCTCCCAAATACAGTCAGCTGATTTCCTGAAAGAGCTGCAAAATCTGGACACCTAAAAATCAGCTGGGCTAGACAATCTGGACACTCTCTTTCTAAAATGATCTGCCGAAATTGTTGCCACCCCTATTACTAGCCTGTTCAACCTCTCTTTCTGAGATTCCCAAAGAATGGAAAGCAGCTGCGGTCATCCCCATCTTCAAAGGGGGGGACACTCTTGACTCAAACTGCTACAGACCTATATCTATCCTACCCTGCCTTTCTAAGGTCTTCAAAAGCCAAGTCAACAAACAGATTACCGACCATTTCGAATCCCACCATACCTATGTATGTAATCTGATTTCAGAGCTGGTCATGGGTGCACATCAGCCACGCTTAAGGTCCTAAATGATATCTTAACCGGCATCGATAAGAAACAATACTGTGCAGCCGTATTCATTGACCTGGCCAAGGCTAGCAACTCTGTCAATCACCACATCCTCATCGGCAGACTCGACAGCCTTGGTTTCTCAAATGATTGCCTCGCCTGGTTCACCAACGACTTCTTTTATAGAGTTCAGTGTGTCAAATCGGAGGGTCTGTTGTCCGGGCCTCTGGCAGTCTCTATGGAGGTGCCACAGGGTTCAATTCTTGACCGACTCTCTTCTCTGTATACATCAATGATGTCGCTCTTTCTGCTGGTGAGTCTCTGATCCACCTCTACGCAGACGACACCATTCTGTATACTTCTGGCCCTTCTTTGGACACTGTGTTAACAACCCTCCAGGCGAGCTTCAATGCCATACAACTCTCCTTCCATGGCCTCCAATGGCTCTTAAATACAAGTAAAACTAAATGCATGCTCTTCAACTGATCGCTGCCTGCACCTGCCCGCCTGTCCAACATCACTACTCTGGACGGCTCTGAATATGTGGTCAACTACAAATACCTAGGTGTCTGGTTAGACTGTAAACTCTCCTTCCTGACTCACATCAAACATCTCCAATCCAAAGTTAAATCTAGAATTGGCTTCATATTTCGCAGCAAAGCATCCTTCACTAATGCTGCCAAGCATACCCTTGTAAAACTGACCATCCTACCAATCCTCAACTTCGGCGATGTCATTCACAATACCCTACTCAATAAATTGGATGCAGTCTATCACAGTGCCATCCGTTTTGTCACCAAAGCCCCATATACTACCCACCACTGCGACCTGTACACTCTCATTGGCTGGCCCTCGCTTCATACTCGTTGCCAAACCCACTGGCTCCAGGTCATCTACAAGACCCTGCTAGGTAAAGTCCCCCCTTATCTCAGCTCGCTGGTCACCATAGCATCACCCACCTGTAGCACGCGCTCCAGCAGGTATATCTCTCTGGTCACCCCCAAAACCAATTCTTCCTTTGGCCGCCTCTCCTTCCAGTTCTCTGCTGCCAATGACTGGAACGAACTACAAAAATCTCTGAAACTGGAAACGCTTATCTCCCTCACTAGCTTTAAGCACCAGCTGTCAGAGCAGCTCACAGATTACTGCACCTGTACATAGCCCATCTATAATTTAGCCCAAACAACTACATCTTCCCCTACTGTATTTATTTATTTAGCTCCTTTGCACCCCAGTATTTCTCTCTCTACTTTGCACATTCTTCCACTGCAAATCTACTATTCCAGTGTTTTACTTGCTATATTGCATTTACTTTTTTTTCCTTTACATTTCCTCACATTGTATATAGACTTATTTTCTACTGGATTACTGACAGTATGTTTGTTTTACTCCTTGTGTAACTCGGTGTTGTTGTATGTGTCGAACTGATTTGCTTTATCTTGGATAGGTCGCAATTGTAAATGCGAACTTTTTCTCAACTTGCCTTCCTGGTTAAATAAAGTTTAAATAAAAAAATTATTTAAAAAATAACCCCAACCCTATCCATAGAGACTAACTCTAACCCTAACCCTAACCCTAACCCTATCCATAGAGACTAACCCTATCCATAGAGACTAACCCTATCCATAGAGACTAACTCTAACCCTAACCCTATCCATAGAGACTAACTCTAACCCTATACATAGAGACTAACCCTAACCCTAACCCTATCTATAGAGACTAACACTATCCATAGAGACTAACCCTATCCATAGAGACTAACTCTAACCCTAACCCTATCCATAGAGACTAACTCTAACCCTAACCCTATCCATAGAGACTAACCCTATCCATAGAGACTAACTCTAACCCTATACATAGAGACTAACCCTAACCCTAACCCTATCCATAGAGACTAACACTATCCATAGAGACTAACCCTATCCATAGAGACTAACTCTAACCCTAACCCTATCCATAGAGACTAACTCTAACCCTAACCCTATCCATAGAGACTAACTCTAACCCTAACCCTATCCATAGAGACTAACTCTAACCCTAACCCTATCCATAGAGACTAACCCTATCCATAGAGACTAACTCTAACCCTAACCCTATACATAGAGACTAACTCTAACCCTAACCCTAACACTATCCAAAGAGACTAACCATAACCCTATCCATATAGACTAACCCTATCCTTATCCATAGAGACTAACCCTAACCCTATCCATAGAGACTAACCCAAACCCAAACCCTATCCATAGAGACTAACCCTAACCCTACCTCTATCCATAGAGACTAACCCTAACCCTATCCATAGAGACTAACCCTAACCCTATCCATAGAGACTAACCCTACCCTAACCCTAGAGATTAACCCTAACCCTACCTTTATCCATAGAGACTAACCCTAACCCTATCCATAGAGACTAACCCTAACCCTATCCATAGAGACTAACCCTACCCTAACCCTAGAGATTAACCCTAACCCTAACCCTATCCCTATCCATAGAGACTAACCCAAACCCAAACCCTATTCATAGAGACTAACCCTAACCCTACCTCTATCCATAGAGACTAACCCTATCCATAGAGACTAACCCTAACCATATCCATAGAGACTAACCCTAACCCTAACCCTATTCATAGAGACTAACCCTAACCCTATCCATAGAGACTAACCCTACCCTAACCCTAGAGATTAACCCTAACCCTATCCATAGAGACTAACCCTAACCCTATCCATAGAGACTAACCCTAACCCTAGAGATTAACCCTAACCCTAGAGATTAACCCTAACCCTATCCAGAGAGACCGACCCTAACCCTATCCAGAGAGGCCCACAGCTAGTGCATTCATCTTTTAAGATAGCCAGGAGAGACAACCACATATCACAGTCACATCCCAACCGCGTATCCCATCCATAACACTGTACTTAATATCTGTATGACTCTTCACAGTCCCTGTCATGCTGTAAGGTGTTCTTTTACCTGTTTTTTTAAATCTGATTTTATTGCTAGGCTGAGTTACCTGGGGGTGACAGAGTTCCATTTAGTCATGGCTCTATTTAATACTGTGTGTTTTCCAGCCTCTGTTCTGGACCTGGGGACTGTGAAGAGACCTCTGGTTGAATGTGTTGTGTTGTACAGATGTCTGAACTGTGTGCCAACTGCTTGAACAAACAGTTTGGTAACTTGAGCTCATGAACACCACGCACAAAGACCAACAATGATACAGTCAATCTCTCCTGAACTTTAGCCGGGACAGATTGACATGCATATTACTAACATTCCTTCAGCTGGTGCTGAATATCTCAAACTAAAAGCATTGTTTTTGGGACAAATCACTCGACTCAACCCTAAACCTCATCTAGATCTATTATTGAGTAATTTAGCAATTGAGTAAGTTCAGGAGACTGAACTGCTGGGTGTCACCCTAGATAGCAAACTATCATGGTCAAAACATATAGACTCAATGGTTGCTAAAATGGGAAGAGGTCTGTCCGTGATAAGGTGTAGATCTGCTTTCTTGACATATTAGTCGACCAGACAGGCCCAGACAGGACCAGACAAGACCAGACAGGACAAGACAGGCCCAGACAGGACCAGACAGGACAAGACAGGACCAGACAAGACCAGACAGGCCCAGACAGGACAAGACAGGACCAGACAGGCCCAGACAGGCCCAGACAGGACAAGACAGGCCCAGACAGGACCAGACAGGACCAGAAAGGACAAGACAGGCCCAGACAGGACCAGACAAGACCAGACAGGCCCAGACAGGACAATACAGGCCCAGACAGGACAAGACAGGACCAGACAGGACCAGACAAGACCAGACAGGCCCAGACAGGCCAAGACAGGCCCAGACAGGCCCAGACAGGACAAGACAGGCCCAGACAGGACCAGACAGGACCAGACAGGTCCAGACAGGACCAGACAGGACCAGACAGGACAAGACAGGACCAGACAGGACAAGAAGCACACAGGAAAATAGTAGTTGGTCCAGAACAGAGCAGAACGTATTGCACTTAGATGTATGCTAGTAACCCATTCTATAACTGACTACAGCTCTATGTTAAACCTATTGGTAGTAACCCATTCTATAACTGACTACAACTCTATGTTAAACCTATTGGTGGTAACCCATTCTATAACTGACTACAACTCTATGTTAAACCTATTGGTAGTAACCCATTCTATAACTGACTACAGCTCTATGTTAAACCTATTGGTAGTAACCCATTCTATAACTGACTACAGCTCTATGCTAAACCTATTGGTAGTAACCCATTCTATAACTGACTACAGCTTTGTGTTAAATCTATTGGTAGTAACCCATTCTATAACTGCCTACAGCTCTATGTTAAATCTATTGGTAGTAACCCATTCTATAACTGACTACAGCTCTATGTTAAATCTATTGGTAGTAACCCATTCTATAACTGACTACAGCTCTATGTTAAATCTATTGGTAGTAACCCATTCTATAACTGACTACAGCTCTATGTTAAATCTATTGGTAGTAACCCATTCTATAACTGCTTGCAGCTCTATGTTACGGGTGTCAGTTATTTATTTTACTGTCGTAGCCGACGTGTCTACTGTTGAGTCGTCAGCGTACAAAGACACACAGGCTTTATTCAAGGTCAGTGGAAGGTCATTAGTAAACACAGAAAATAATAATGGTTCAAGGGGGTGTGTCCAGTGCTTCCTGCTATTTAAATATGTATGACCTCCAGCTGCACTACTGAGTAAAAAAAGGAGGGAGGCCTGAAGTCTTTCTCGAACACACAAACACGTGCACATAGGTACGAGGCACGCATAAACATGAATATCCATCATTTAATGGAGAACCATGGGTCTTTGTCTACTCTGTCAAGGCTAATCCCAAGAGTAGCCTGAAAACATCATCCTGGCACATTTATCTCAATACATTGCAGTCAATGGGAAAAGCGAGTTCCTCACTTTCAGTACTTGGGTATCTGATAGATGACAAGTTGTCTTTTGAAACATATATTGACAATTTAACAAATAAACTGAGATCTATGATTGTTTTTTAAAATAGAAATTAATCCTGCCTCAGTTCTGAAAATAGAAGGAAGACTTCTCAGTATTCTGCAATACGTTTTAACACCTCCGATGGTTTTAAAACTCATCACTGTTAACTTCTCAGTATTCAGCAATACGTTTCAACACCTCCGATGGTTTTAAGACTCATCACTGTTAACTTCTCAGTATTCAGCAATACGTTTTAACACCTCCGATGGTTTTAAGACTCATCACTGTTAACTTCTCAGTATTCAGCAATACGTTTTAACACCTTCGATGGTTTTAAAACTCATCACTGTTAACTTCTCAGTATTCAGCAATACGTTTTAACACCTCCGATGGTTTTAAAACTCATCACTGTTAACTTCTCAGTATTCAGCAATACGTTTTAACACCTCTGATGGTTTTAAAACTCATCACTGTTAACTTCTCAGTATTCAGCAATACGTTTTAACACCTCCGATGGTTTTAAGACTCATCACTGTTAACTTCTCAGTATTCAGCAATACGTTTTAACACCTTCGATGGTTTTAAAACTCATCACTGTTAACTTCTCAGTATTCAGCAATACGTTTTAACACCTCCGATGGTTTTAAGACTCATCACTGTTAACTTCTCAGTATTCAGCAATACATTTTAACACCTTCGATGGTTTTAAAACTCATCACTGTTAACTTCTCAGTATTCAGCAATACGTTTCAACACCTCCGATGGTTTTAAAACTCATCACTGTTAACTTCTCAGTATTCAGCAATACGTTTTAACACCTCCGATGGTTTTAAAACTCATCACTGTTAACTTCTCAGTATTCAGCAATACGTTTTAACACCTCCGATGGTTTTAAGACTCATCACTGTTAACTTCTCAGTATTCAGCAATACGTTTTAACACCTTCGATGGTTTTAAAACTCATCACTGTTAACTTCTCAGTATTCAGCAATACGTTTTAACACCTTCGATGGTTTTAAGACTCATCACTGTTAACTTCTCAGTATTCAGCAATACATTTTAACACCTTCGATGGTTTTAAGACTCATCACTGTTAACTTCTCAGTATTCAGCAATACGTTTTAACACCTTCGATGGTTTTAAAACTCATCACTGTTAACTTCTCAGTATTCAGCAATACGTTTTAACACCTTCGATGGTTTTAAGACTCATCACTGTTAACTTCTCAGTATTCAGCAATACATTTTAACACCTTCGATGGTTTTAAGACTCATCACTGTTTTCTTTACAAACATGAGGGATGGACCTCTCTGGCTGTAAGAAGAGAGCTGTACTCTCTTTGAGTTATTTACAAACATGAGGGATGGACCTCTCTGGCTGTAAGAAGAGAGCTCTACTCTCTTTTAGTTATTTACAAACATGAGGGATGGACCTCTCTGGCTGTAAGAAGAGAGCTGTACTCTCTTTGAGTTATTTACAAACATGAGGGATGGACCTCTCTGGCTGTAAGAAGAGAGCTCTACTCTCTTTGAGTTATTTACAAAGCAATCTGCAGAAACGTCCTCTGTACATTACTTCAACGATAAAATGTAGATGAACAAATGACCCCGTTCTCAGGGATGGATAACTCTGTACATCCCTTTGGTCTCCACAGAATTGGGGAAATCTGCATTTAGTCTGTTTGCCCCTTATGTGTGAAACAATACACACAATACCTTGCAATTATATATTCTGGTGCATTTCAGGTATTTTAAATGTTGATTGGAGACTTACAGAATGCGATTGCTTTTTTTAAAATAGTGTTTTATTATAGTGGGTTTTATTATAGTGGGTTTTATTATAGTAGGTTTTATTATAGTGGGTTTTATTATAGTGGGTTTTATAATAGAAGGTTTTATTATAGTGGGTTTTATTATAGTGGGTTTTACTAGAGTCGGTTTTATTTGTAATGTATATGAAGGGCTGTGTGGTTTTATTATAGTGGGTTTTATTATAGTGGGTTTTATTATAGTAGGTTTTATTATAGTAGGTTTTATTATAGTGGGTTTTATTATAGTGGGTTTTATTATAGTGGGTTTTATTATAGTAGGTTTTATTATAGTAGGTTTTATTATAGTGGGTTTTATTATAGTAGGTTTTATTATAGTGGGTTTTATTATAGTGGGTTTTATAATAGTGGGTTTTATTATAGTAGGTTTTATTATAGAAGGTTTTATTATAGTGGGTTTTATTATAGTAGGTTTATTATAGTGGGTTTTATTATAGTGGGTTTTATTATAGTAGGTTTATTATAGTGGGTTTTATTATAGTGGGTTTTATTATAGTAGGTTTTATTATAGTGGGTTTTATTATAGTGGGTTTTATTATAGTGGGTTTTATTATAGTAGGTTTTATTATAGTGGGTTTTGTTATAGTGGGTTTTATTATAGTGGGTTTTATTATAGTAGGTTTTATTATAGTGGGTTTTATTATAGTGGGTTTTATTATAGTGGGTTTTACTAGAGTCGGTTTTATTTGTAATGTATATGTAGGGTTGTTCTGTTTTATTATAGTGGATTTTATTATAGTGGGTTTTATTTGTAATGTATATGTAGGGTTGTTCTGTTTTATTATAGTGGGTTTTATTATAGTGGGTTTTATTACAGTGGGTTTTATTATAGTGGGTTTTATTATAGTGGGTTTTATTATAGTGGGTTTTGTTATAGTGGGTTTTGTTATAGTAGGTTTTATTATAGTGGGTTTTATTTGTAATGTATATGTAGGGTTGTTCTGTTTTATTATAGTATGTTTTATTATAGTGGGTTTTATTTGTAATGTATATGTAGGGTTGTTCTGTTTTATTATAGTGGGTTTTATTATAGTGGGTTTTATTTGTAATGTATATGTAGGGTTGTTCTGTTTTATTATAGTATGTTTTATTATAGTGGGTTTTATTTGTAATGTATATGTAGGGTTGTTCTGTTTTATTATAGTGGGTTTTATTATAGTGGGTTTTATTATAGTGGGTTTTATTTGTAATGTATATGTAGGGTTGTTCTGTTTTATTATAGTGGGTTTTATTATAGTGGGTTTTATTTGTAATGTATATGTAGGGTTGTTCTGTTTTATTATAGTGGGTTTTATTATAGTGGGTTTTATTTGTAATCTATATGTAGGGTTGTTCTGTTTTATTATAGTGGGTTTTATTATAGTGGGTTTTGTTATAGTGGGTTTTATTATAGTAGGTTTTACTAGAGTGGGTTTTATTATAGTGGGTTTTATTTGTAATGTATATGTAGGGTTGTTCTGTTTTATTATAGTGGGTTTTATTATAGTAGTTTTTACTAGAGTGGGTTTTATTACAGTGGGTTTTATTTGTAATGTATATGTAGGGTTGTTCTGTTTTATTATAGTGGGTTTTATTATAGTGGGTTTTATTATAGTGGGTTTTATTTGTAATGTATATGTAGGGTTGTTCTGTTTCATTATAGTGGGTTTTATTATAGTGGGTTTTATTATAGTGGGTTTTATTATAGTGGGTTTTATTTGTAATGTATATGTAGGGTTGTTCTGTTTCATTATAGTGGGTTTTATTATAGTGGGTTTTATTATAGTGGGTTTTATTTGTAATGTATATGAAGGGTTGTTCTGTTTTATTATAGTGGGTTTTATTTGTAATGTATATGTAGGGTTGTTCTGTTTTATTATAGTGGGTTTTATTTGTAATGTATATGTAGGGTTGTTCTGTTTTATTATAGTGGGTTTTATTATAGTGGGTTTTATTTGTAATGTATACGTAGGGTTGTTCTGTTTTATTATAGTGGGTTTTATTTGTAATGCATATGTAGGGTTGTTCTGTTTTATTATAGTGGGTTTTATTTGTAATGTATATGAAGGGTTGTTCTGTTTTATTATAGTGGGTTTTATTACAGTGGGTTTTATTTGTAATGTATATGAAGGGTTGTTCTGTTTTATTATAGTGGGTTTTATTATAGTGGGTTTTATTTGTAAGCTATATGTAGGGTTGTTCTGTTTTATTATAGTGGGTTTTATTATAGTAGGTTTTGTTATAGTGGGTTTTATTATAGTGGGTTTTATTATAGTGGGTTTTGTTATAGTGGGTTTTATTATAGTGGGTTTTATTATAGTGGGTTTTATTATAGTGGGTTTTACTAGAGTGGGTTTTATTTGTAATCTATATGTAGGGTTGTTCTGTTTTATTATAGTGGGTTTTATTATAGTGGGTTTTATTTGTAATCTATATGTAGGGTTGTTCTGTTTTATTATAGTAGGTTTTATTATAGTAGGTTTTATTATAGTGGGTTTTATTATAGTGGGTTTTATTATAGTGGGTTTTATTATAGTGGGTTTTATTATAGTGGGTTTTGTTATAGTGGGTTTTATTATAGTGGGTTTTATTATAGTGGGTTTTATTATAGTGGGTTTTATTATAGTGGGTTTTATTATAGTGGGTTTTATTATAGTGGGTTTTATTATAGTGGGTTTTATTATAGTGGGTTTTATTATAGTGGGTTTTATTATAGTAGGTTTTATTATAGTAGGTTTTATTTGTAATCTATATGTAGGGTTGTTCTGTTTTATTATAGTGGGTTTTATTATAGTGGGTTTTATTATAGTGGGTTTTATTATAGTAGGTTTTACTAGAGTGGGTTTTATAATAGTGGGTTTTGTTATAGTGGGTTATATTTGTAATGTATATGTAGGGTTGTTGTGTTTTATTATAGTGGGTTTTATTTGTAATGTACATGTATTTTTGGGGCTGGTAGAGACAGAGAGGGAGAGAGAATGAGTGGGGATAAAGAGGAGGTAGAGAGTGAGAGAGAGAACAAGGGGGAGAGAGGAGGTAGAGAGAGGGGGAGAGACAGAGAGGGGGGTAGAGAGAGGGGAGAGAGAGAGAGGATGAGGGTGGAGAGAGAGAGAGGATGAGGGTGGAGAGGAGGCAGAGAGTGAGAGAGAGAACAAGGGGGAGAGAGGAGGTAGAGAGAGAGAGAGAGGGGGGGGGAGAGAATAAGTGGGGATAAAGAGGAGGTAGAGAGTGAGAGAGAGAACAAGGGGTAGAGAGGAGGTAGAGAGAGGGGAGAGAGAGAGGGGGGTGGAGAGAGAGAGAGAATGAGTGGGGATAAAGAGGAGGTAGAGTGAGAGAGAGAACAAGGGGGAGAGAGGAGGTAGAGAGAGAGAGGGGAGAGAGAGAGAATGAGGGTGGAGAGAGAGGAGGAAGAGAGAGGAGGTAGAGAGAGAGGATGAGGGTGGAGACAGAGGAGGAAGAGAGAGGAGGTAGAGAGAGAGAGAATGAGGGTGGAGAGAGAGGGAGAGAGGGGGGGTAGAGAGAGAGAGAATGAGGGTGGAGAGAGAGGAGGAAGAGAGAGGATGGATGGAGAAGAAAGAAAGTAGGTAGAGAGAGAGAGACGGAGAGTAAAATACCTGTCCACTGTCACTGACCCACAATTAAGAAAATCTTTGACTTTGTACAGACTCAGTGAGCATAGCCTTGCTATTGAGAAAGGCTGCCAAAGGCAGACATGGCTCTCAAGAGAAGACAGGCTATGTGCTCACTGCCCACAAAATGAGGTGGAAACTGAGCTGCACTTCCTACCCTCCTGCCAAATGTATGACCATATTAGAGACACATATTTCCTTCAGATTACACAGACCCACAACGAATTTTTAAACAAATCCAATTTTGATAAACTCCCATATCTACTGGGTGAAATACCACAGTGTACCATCACAGCAGCAAGATGTGTTACCTGTTACCACAAGAAAAGGGCAACAAGTGAAGAACAAACACCATTGTAAATGTAATCCTTATTTATATTTATTTTCCCTTTTGCTCTTTAACTATTTGCACAACATTACAAAACTGTATATAGACATAATGACATTTGAAATCTTTATTATTTTGAAACTTCTGTAAGTGTAATGTTTACTGTTAATTTGTTATTGTTTATTTCACTTTTGTATATTATCTACCTCACTTGTTTTGGCAATGTAAACATATGTTTCCCATGCCAATAAAGACCCTTGAATTGAATTGAGACAGGCATGAAATAAATGAGAAAACATCAACCCTGTGACACTCATTTTTTCCCATTGACTGCAATGTATTGAGAAAAATGTCAGCTTCTGTGCCATTTTTACGTTTTGGAAAAATGTGTCAGGATGATGTCTCCCTATGATATTATGTTGCAGCGGTCAAAAAGAGTATGGCATGATATACTATTTTGGGGCCAGACAGCATCAAAGACGTGAGAGGGACAGATAGAGTGTGACAGAGCGAGAAATTAACTGATTGATAGATAAGAGAAGGACATGTGGATAAAGGGATTAGGGAGGAGGGATGGAGGGGAAGAGAGTGCTAACCCTCCCCCAAAGAGATAAGAGAAGAAAGAGAGTGAGTCCACCATCTCCCAGCCTGCCTCTCCCAGTCTTCTAGTCCACCATCTCCCAGCCTGCCTCTCCCAGTCTCTTCCAGTCCATCATCTCCCAGCCTGCCTCTCCCAGTCTCTTCTAGTCCACCATCTCCCAGCCTGCCTCTCCCAGTCTCTTCCAGTCCATCATCTCCCAGACTAGCCCTCACCCTAACCCTCCCCCAAAGAGATAAGAGAAGAAAGAGAGAGAGTCCACCATCTCCCAGCCTGCCTCTCCCAGTCTCTTCTAGTCCACCATCTCCCAGCCTGCCTCCCCCAGTCTCTTCTAGACCACCATCTTCCAGCCTGCCTCTCCCAAAGAGATAAGAGAAGAAAGAGAGAGAGTCCACCATCTCCCAGCCTGCCTCTCCCAAAGAGATAAGAGAAGAAAGAGAGAGAGTCCGCCATCTCCCAGCCTGCCTCTCCCAGTCTCTTCTAGTCCATCATCTCCCAGCCTGCCTCTCCCAGTCTCTTCTAGTCCACCATCTCCCAGCCTGCCTCTCCCAAAGAGATAAGATAAGAAAGAGAGAGAGTCCACCATCTCCCAGCCTGCCTCTCCCAGTCTATTCTAGTCCATCATCTCCCAGCCTGCCTCTCCCAAAGAGATAAGAGAAGAAAGAGAGAGAGTCCATCATCTCCCAGCCTGCCTCTCCCAGTCTCTTTTAGTCCATCATCTCCCAGCCTGCCTCTCCCAGTCTCTTCCAGTCCATCATCTCCCAGACTAGACCTCACCCTAACCCTCCCCCAAAGAGATAAGAGAAGAAAGAGAGAGAGTCCACCATCTCCCAGCCTGCCTCTCCCAGTCTCTTTTAGTCCACCATCTCCCAGCCTGCCTCCCCCAGTCTCTTCTAGACCACCATCTCCCAGCCTGCCTCCCCCAGTCTCTTCTAGACCACCATCTCCCAGCCTGCCTCTCCCAAAGAGATAAGAGAAGAAAGAGAGAGAGTCCACCATCTCCCAGCCTGCCTCTCCCAAAGAGATAAGAGAAGAAAGAGAGAGAGTCCAACCATCTCCCAGCCTGCCTCTCCCAAAGAGATAAGATAAGAAAGAGAGAGAGTCCACCATCACCCAGCCTGCCTCTCCCAGTCTCTCCCAGTCCACCATCTCCAAGCCTGCCACTCCCAGTCTCTTCCAGTCCATCATCTCCCAGCCTGCCTCTCCCAGTCTCTCCCAGTCCACCATCTCCCAGCCTGCCTCTCCCAGTCTCTTCCAGTCCAACATCTCCCAGCCTGCCTCTCCCAGTCTCTTCTAGTCCACCATCTCCCAGCCTGCCTCTCCCAGTCTCTTCCAGTCCATCATCTCCCAGCCTGCATCTCCCAGTCTCTTCTAGTCCACCATCTCCCAGGATTGCTCTCGAAGTCTCTTCCAGTCTAGAATCTTCCAGCCTGCTTCTCACAGTCCATAATCTCCCAGCCAGTCTCTCCCAGTCTCTCCCAGTCCATCATCTCCCAGCCTGCCTCTCCCAGTCTCTTCCAGCCCACCATCTCCCAGCCTGCCTCTCCCAGTCTCTTCCAGCCTGCCTCTCCCAGTCTCTTCCAGCCTGCCTCCCCCAGTCTCTTCCAGCCTGCCTCTCCCAGTCTCTTCCAGTCCACCATCTCCCAGCCTGACTCTCCCAGTCTCTTCCAGCCTGCCTCTCCTAGTCTCTTCCAGCCCATCATCTCCCAGCCTGCCTCTCCCAGTCTCTTCCAGCCTGCCTCTCCCTGTCTCTTCCAGCCTGCCTCTCCCAGTCTCTTCCAGCCCATCATTTCCCAGCCTGCCTCTCCCAGTCTCTTCCACCCCATCATTTCCCAGCCTGCCTCTCCCAGTCTCTTCCAGCCCATCATCTTCCAGCCTGCCTCTCCCAGCCTCTTCCAGCCCATCATCTCCTAGCCTGCCTCTCCCAGTCTCTTCCAGTCCACCATCTCCCAGCCTGCCTCTCCCAGTCTCTTCCAGCCCATCATCTCCCAGACTGCCTCTCCCAGTCTCTTCCAGCCTGCCTCTACCAGTATCTTCCAGCCCATCATCTCCCAGCCTGCCTCTCCCAGACTCTTCCAGTCCATCATCTCCCAGCCTTTCTCTCCCAGTCTCTTCCAGCCCATCATTTCCCAGCCTGCCTCTCCCAGTCTCTTCTAGTCCACCATCTCCCAGCCTGCCTCTCCCAGTCTCTTCTAGACCACCATCTCCCAGCCTGCCTCCCCCAGTCTCTTCTAGACCACCATCTCCCAGCCTGCCTCTCCCAAAGAGATAAGAGAAGAAAGAGAGAGAGTCCACCATCTCCCAGCCTGCCTCTCCCAAAGAGATAAGATAAGAAAGAGAGAGAGTCCACCATCTCCCAGCCTGCCTCTCCCAGTCTATTCTAGTCCATCATCTCCCAGCCTGCCTCTCCCAAAGAGATAAGAGAAGAAAGAGAGAGAGTCCACCATCTCCCAGCCCGCCTCTCCCAAAGAGATAAGAGAAGAAAGAGAGAGAGTCCATCATCTCCCAGCCTGCCTCTCCCAGTCTCTTTTAGTCCATCATCTCCCAGCCTGCCTCTCCAAGTCCACAATCTCCCAGCCTGCCTCTCCCAGTCCACCATCTCCCAGCCTGACTCTCCCAAAGAGATAAGAGAAGAAAGAGAGAGTCCACCATCTCCCAGCCTGCCTCTCCCAGTCTCTTCTAGTCCACCATCTCCCAGCCTGCCTCTCCCAGTCTCTCCCAGTCCACCATCTCCCAGCCTGCCACTCCCAGTCTCTTCCAGTCCATCATCTCCCAGCCTGCCTCTCCCAGTCTCTCCCAGTCCACCATCTCCCAGCCTGCCTCTCCCAGTCTCTTCCAGTCCACCATCTCCCAGTCTGCCTCTCCCAGTCTCTTCTAGTCCACCATCTCCCAGCCTGCCTCTCCCAGTCTCTTCCAGTCCATCATCTCCCAGCCTGTCTCTCCCAGTCTCTTCCAGTCCATCATCTACCAGCCTGCCTCTCCCAGTCTCTTCCAGCCTGCCTCTCCCAGTCTCTTCCAGCCTGCCTCCCCCAGTCTCTTCCAGCCTGCCTCTCCCAGTCTCTTCCAGTCCTCCATCTCCCAGCCTGCCTCTCCCAATCTCTTCCAGCCTGCCTCTCCCAGTCTCTTCCAGCCCATCATCTCCCAGCCTGCCTCTCCCAGTCTCTTCCAGCCTGCCTCTCCCAGTCTCTTCCAGCCTGCCTCTCCCAGTCTCTTCCAGCCCATCATCTCCCAGCCTGCCTCTCCCAGTCTCTTCCAGCCCATCATCTCCTAGCCTGCCTCTCCCAGTCTCTTCCAGTCCACCATCTCCCAGCCTGCCTCTCCCAGTGTCTTCCAGCCTGCCTCTCCCAGTCTCTTCCAGCCCATTATCTCCCAGACTGCCTCTCCCAGTCTCTTCCAGCCTGCCTCTACCAGTCTCTTCCAGCCCATCATCTCCCAGCCTGCCTCTCCCAGTCTCTTCCAGTCCATCATCTCCCAGCCTGCCTCTCCCAGTCTCTTCCAGCCCATCATTTCCCAGCCTGCCTCTCCCAGTCTCTTCCAGCCCATCATCTCCCAGCCTGCCTCTCCCAGTCTCTCCCAGTCTCTTCCAGTCCACCATCTCCCAGCCTGCCTCTCCCAGTCTCTTCCAGCCTTCCTCTCCCAGTTTCTTCCAGCCTGCCTCTCGCAGTCTCTTCCAGCCTGCCTCTCCCAGTCTCTTCCAGCCTGCCTCTCCCAGTCTCTTCCAGTCCACCATCTCCCAGCCTCCCTCTCCCAGTCTCTTCCAGCCTCCCTCTCCCAGTCTCTTCCAGCCTCCCTCTCCCAGTGTCTTCCAGCCTGCCTCTCCCAGTCTCTTCCAGTCCATGATCTCCCAGCCTGCCTCTCCCAGTCTCTTCCAGCCTGCCTCTCCCAGTCTCTTCAAGTCCATGATCTCCCAGCCTGCCTCTCCCAGTCTCTTCCAGCCTGCCTATCCCAGTCTCTTCCAGTCCACCATCTCCCAGCCTTCCTCTCCCAGTCTCTTCCAGTCTCGCCCAGTCTCTTCCAGCCCATCATCTCCCAGCCTGCCTCTCCCAGTCTCTTCCAGTGTCTCCCAGTCTCCTCCAGCCCATCATCTCCCAGCCTTTCTCTCCCAGTCTCTTCCAGTCCACCAACTGACCTAAATTCACCTAAATTCATTATTTACACTTTATATTTACTACTCTCTCTTTCTCGCTTCTCTTTCTTCTCTCTCTCCTCCCTCTCTCTTCCTCCTCCTCTTGCCAAGCCACAACTCTCTGATACACCACTCCCAGGTGGCCTATCAGATTCCTCCTGCTCTCCTTTCTCTCTCTCTCTTCCCATCACACTATCATGACAGAGAAATGTCTTTGTATCAAGAGATTTGATCCATATCACATTATCCACTGAGTCTGTGAAAATATAAATCTGAGGTGAGCCTCCCTCATTACCCCATCACCATGGCAACACCCTGACTCCAGCCTCCATCACCATGGCAACACCCTGACTCCAGCCAGCCGCATGTTGTAATATTTATTTCCTCCCATCCCCCACTCCCCCTCTCCCTCCACACCTCTCCCTCTCTGGCTGGAGCCACTCCCTGCATCTTCTCTCTTTCTCAGTCTCCACAACTCTCTCTTTTGTCTACATCTCTATCTGTCACACAATGTCCTCTTTTTGTCTATCTCCCTTCCCTCTCTCTCCCCTCTTTATCGCTCTCTCACTCCCCCCCTATCTCTTTCTCTCTATCCATCTCTCTCTTCCCTTTTCTCTCTCTCCAGTGGTGTCATCAGACCTGAGCTTGCAGAGCTTAAGCCCCAAACCTTTTGATGGTCCCCCAAATGTTTCCCAATTTTATTTAACTTGTGCAATACAGTAATAGATTTTACTAACAAAAATAAACAATTAAACATATTGTGATAGGTAGCAGTAAGAGTAAGCAGTAGCAGTCACTGTAAGAAGCCCTAAGCAACATCCACAGGTACACCTCCAATTGAGTCAAATGATGTCAATTAGCCTATCAAAAACTTCTAATGCCGTGACATCATTTTCTGGAATTTTCCAAGTTTTCCAATGTTCCAACTTAGTGTATGTAAACTTCTAACCCACTATAATTGTGATAAAGTGGATTATAAATTAAATAATCTGTCTGTAAACAATTGTTGGGAAAATGACTTGTGTCATCCACAAAGTAGATGTCCTAACCGACTTGCCAAAACTATAGTTTGTTAACAAGAAATTTGTGGAGTGGTCTGCTATACAAATTGATGGAAAGTGGTGTTGGGGAAAAACATACGTCATTATAAAATCCATGTACACAAACAACAAGTGCGTGGTTAAAATTGGTTTTAAAAAACAAATTTCTTTCCAAAGGGCAGTGAGGTGAGACAGGGATGCCGCTTAAGCCCCACCCTCTTCAACATATATGTCAACAAATTGGCGAGGGCAGTAGAACAGTCTGCAGCACCTGGTCTCACTTACTAGAAGTCAAATGTCTACTGTTTGCTGATGATCTGTAATCTTGGTAAAACAAAATGGTGTTGCCAGGACCATAAATACAAATTCCATCTAGACACCGCTGCCGTAGAGAACACAAAAAACGATTAATATCTCGGCCGAAATATCAGCGCCACAGGTAACTTCCACAAAGCTGTGAACAATCTGATAGACAAGGTAAGAAGGGCCTTCTATGCCATCAAAAGCAACATACAATTTTACATATCAATAAGGATCTCGCTAAAAATACTTGAATCAGTGCGTGTGTGCGTTTGTGTGTGTGTGTTGTTTAAGTCAGGGCCATTAGATTAGCAGGTTCTGTAGAGAATAGACCTCAGAGAGAGCTGCTGCTGTAATCCCCTCCTACTGCTGCTAATGAACACACACACACATGCACGCTTGCACACACGCGTAACGAACGCACACACATGCACGCTCGCACACATGCGTAACAAGCGCACACACAGACAAATGCACACGTGCGCACACGTGGGGGAGAGAGGGGGAGAGAGAGAAGGAGAGAGATGGGGAGAGAAAGAGGGAGAGAAAAGGGGAGAGAGATAGGGAGAGAGAGAAGGAGAGAGATGGGGAGAGAGCGGTTGAGAAAGGGGGAGAGAGAGAAGGAGAGAGATGTGGAGAGAGAGAGAGATAGGGATAGAAAGTGGATGGCGGAAAACAGCTGGAGGCAAGGCTTTCTCCTATAGAGCTCCATTTCTATGGAATGGTCTGCCTATCCATGTGAGAGACGCAGACTTTATTGACTTTATTGACTCATCTCTTCAGTAGGTCCTATGATTGAGTGTAGTCTGGCATGGAATGGCACTGGAGCAACGAACCGCCCTTGCTGTCTCTGCCTGGCTGATTCCCCTCTCTCCACTGGGATTCTCTGCCTCTAACCCTATTACAGGGGCTGAGCCACTCGCTTACTGGTGCTCTTCCATGCCGTCCCTAGGAGGGGTGGTTCACTTGAGTGGGTTGAGACACTGACGTGATCTTCCTGTCCGGGTTGGCGCTCCCCTTGGATTCCTGCTATGGGGGAGATCTTCGTGGGCTATACTCAGCCTTCTCACAGGATGGTAAGTTGGTGGATGAAGATATCCCTCAAGTGGTTTGGGGAATGTGCTTTGGCAAAGTGGGTGGGGTTATATCCTGATTGGTTGGCCCTGTCAGGGGGTATCGTCGGACGGGGCCATAGTATCTCCTGATGCACCCTCTACAACCACTGTGATTATTATTATATGACCCTGCTGGTCATCCATGAACGTTTGAACATCTTGGCCATGTTCTGTTATAATCTCCACCCGGCACAGCCAGAAGAGGACTGGCCACCCCTCAGAGCCTGGTTCCTCTCTAGGTTTATAATCTCCACCCGGCACAGCCAGAAGAGGACTGGCCACCCCTCATAGCCTGGTTCCCCTCTAGGTTTATAATCTCCACCCGGCCCCATCAGAAGAGGACTGGCCACCCCTCAGAGTCTGGTTCCTCTCTAGGTTTATAATCTCCACCCGGCACAGCCAGAAGAGGACTGGCCACCCCTCAGAGTCTGGTTCCTCTCTAGGTTTATAATCTCCACCCGGCACAGCCAGAAGAGGACTGGCCACCCCTCAGAGTCTGGTTCCTCTCTAGGTTTATAATCTCCACCCGGCACAGCCAGAAGAGGACTGGCCACCCCTCAGAGTCTGGTTCCTCTCTAGGTTTATAATCTCCACCCGGCACAGCCAGAAGAGGACTGGCCACCCCTCAGAGCCTGGTTCTTCTCTAGGTTTATAATCTCCACCCGGCACAGCCAGAAGAGGACTGGCCACCCCTCAGAGTCTAGTTCCTCTCTAGGTTTATAATCTCCACCCGGCACAGCCAGAAGAGGACTGGCCACCCCTCAGAGTCTGGTTCCTCTCTAGGTTTCTTCCTAGGTTCCTGCCTTTCCAGGGAGTTTTTCCTAGCCACCGTACTTCTACATCTGCATTGCTTGTTGTTTGGGGTTTTAGGCTGGGTTTCTGTATTGCACTTTATGATATCGGCTGATGTAAAAACGGTTTTATAAATTTGATAGAAGAAGAGATGAGAAAGAGGGAGAGAAAGAGAGGAGAAAGGGGGAGAGAGAGAGAGAGAGAGAGAGAGAGGGAGGAGAGAGGGGAAGAGAGAGAAAGAGGAGAGAGTGGGAAAGAGAGAAAGAGAGGAGAGAGTGGGAGAGAGAGGAGACTCCACTTGTTTTGGCATTGTTAACATATGTTTCCCATGCCAATAAAGCCCATTGAATTGAATTGAATTGAGAGAGAAAGAGAGTAATATAGACAGAAAGAACCAAATGCACCCCCGTTTGATTTGACCATAATAAAGAATGCTATGATGTCACAAACAGTTATCAGTGGGGCCACTTCATGTCTCCAGAAAACAACATTGTAGTGATGTTGATGATGATGATGATGGCAGGTAGCCTAGTGGTTAGAGCGTTGGACTAGTAACCGAAAGGTTGCAAGATGGAATCCCAAGCGGACAAGGTAAAAATCTGTTGTTCTGCCCCTGAACAAGGCAGTTAACCCACTGTTCCCCTGAACAAGGCAGTTAACCCACTGTTCCCTGAACAAGGCAGTTAACCCACTGTTCCCCTGAACAAGGCAGTTAACCCACTGTTCCCCTGAACAAGGCAGTTAACCCACTGTTCCCCTGAACAAGGCGGTTAACCCACTGTTCCCCTGAACAAGGCAGTTAACCCACTGTTCCCCTGAACAAGGCAGTTAACCCACTGTTCCCCTGAACAAGGCAGTTAACTCAATGTTCCCCTGAACAAGGCAGTTAACTCACTGTTCCCCTGAACAAGGCAGTTAACCCACTGTTCCCCTGAACAAGGCAGTTAACCCACTGTTCCCCTGAACAAGGCAGTTAACCCACTGTTCCCCTGAACAAGGCAGTTAACCCACTGTTCCCCTGAACAAGGCAGTTAACCCACTGTTCCCCTAAACAAGGCAGTTAACCCACTGTTCCCCTGAACAAGGCAGTTAACCCACTGTTCCCCTAAACAAGGCAGTTAACCCACTGTTCCCCTGAACAAGGCAGTTAACCCACTGTTCCCCTAAACAAGGCAGTTAACCCACTGTTCCCCTGAACAAGGCAGTCAACCCACTGTTCCCCTAAACAAGGCAGTTAACCCACTGTTCCCTTGAACAAGGCAGTTAACCCACTGTTCCCCTGAACAAGGCTGTTAACCCACTGTTCCCCTGAACAAGGCAGTTAACCCACTGTTCCCCTGAACAAGGCAGTTAACCCACTGTTCCCCTGAACAAGGCAGTTAACCCACTGTTCCCCTAAACAAGGCAGTTAACCCACTGTTCCCCTAAACAAGGCAGTTAACCCACTGTTCCCCTAAACAAGGCAGTTAACCCACTGTTCCCCTGAACAAGGCAGTTAACCCACTGTTCCCCTGAACAAGGCAGTTAACCCACTGTTCCCCTGAACAAGGCAGTTAACCCACTGTTCCCCTAAACAAGGCAGTTAACCCACTGTTCCCCTAAACAAGGCAGTTAACCCACTGTTCCCCTAAACAAGGCAGTTAACCCACTGTTCCCCTAAACAAGGCAGTTAACCCACTGTTCCCCTAAACAAGGCAGTTAACCCACTGTTCCTAGGCCGTCATTGAAAATAAGAATTTATTCTTAACTGGCTTGCCTAGTTAAATAAAGGTAAAACATTTTTATAAATTATGATTATGTTGCTGCTGATGATGATGATGATGTCTGCAAGCAGGAAGTCACCCTGCTGTGTATGATGATGTCATATTCCTTAGTTGACCTTTACCTGTCCAACCTTTCCACCTGGATGGACAAGGACCAACAACTCCTGGTTAGACCAGGTGTTACGTTCCCCAGTTTCTGTGTTATAGCTTGTGTATTTGAGTGTGTTTCAGGAGACGGATTCCTGAATTCTCCCCAAGCAGCTGATTGGTCGACTCCATGGCTAATTGGAGAGCTGACCCCGCCCCCTCGTCAAGACGCAGCTGTCTCCAATTACCCATTACTTCTGAAGCTATATAAAAGCCAGTGTTCTGTTCAGAAGAGAGGTCATTGCAGAGATATAGATTGCAGAAAGATTGATTGTGATTTAGAGAGATCATGGCTGAGAGAGGAGGCTGCAGGCTGAGGGTCATGTTATGTTTGTTGTTTCTGAGAGCAATACAGGCAGTTGCTATGTACTGTGTTCGTTTGTTGCATTATCAGATAGAGCTTATTTGATGTCCTTTGTTTCTTAGTTTGTTTATGAAATTGTTTAATATTATGTTTCATTTGTTCCCAGGGGTGAAGGGGAAGGCACCTAGGGAGTGCTTAGGCAAGAGGCCCGTGCTTCTACACCTGCATTGCTTGCTGTTTGGGGTTTTAGGCTGGGTTTCTGTACAGCACTTTGAGATATCAGCTGATGTACGAAGGGCTATATAAATAAATTTGATTTGATTTGATACATATACCCATAGTATATTCACTGTCTAGGCACACTAGGTAAGATCTGGCCGGACCACCCCCTGTATTTTGGTTAGGGCACCAGGTGGTGGTAAGTATTGGTTAGGCAGGTAAGATAGGAGAGGGGGGGCTTTGAGATTTACTTTCTTTGCATTGGTTCCGTCCAGCCCCTTTTCCCCATATTACCTTGTGACGGAATAAATTCCTTGTAAACGGTACCACTCTCTGTGTCTTGTCCTCCTTACTCGCACCTACAGTCCCAAACCTCTTTCACTACACGGGGAGTTGAGTTGTAGCAGGGTGTTGCATTCCCTCTTCACAGAGGTGTGTGTGTAACACCAGGACCAACAACATATTGATGAACCAGGACCAACAACATATTGATGGACCAGGGCCAACAACATATTGATGAACCAGGACCAACAACATATTGATGGACCAGGACCAAAACCATATTGATGAACCAGGACCAACAACACCTAGATGGACCAGGACCAACAACACCTGGATGAACCAGGACCAACAACATATTGATGGACCAGGACCAACAACACCTGGCTGGACCAGGACCAACAACACCTGGATGACCAAGGACCAACAACACCTGGATGGACCAGGACCAACAACATATTGATGAACCAGGACCAACACCTGGATGGACCAGGACCAACAACACCTGGATGGACCAGGACCAACAACACCTGGATGGACCAGGACCAACAACACCTGGATGGACCAGGACCAACAACATATTGATGGACCAGGACCAACAACATATTGATGGACCAGGACCAACAACATATTGATGGACCAGGACCAACAACATATTGATGGACCAGGACCAACAACATACTGATGAACCAGGACCAACACCTGGATGGACCAGGACCAACAACATATTGATGAACCAGGACCAACAACATATTGATGGAACAGGACCAACAACACCAGGATGGACCAGGACCAACAACACCTGGATGGACCAGGACCAACAACACCTGAATGGACCAGGACCAACAACATATTGATGAACCAGGACCAACAACATATTGATGGACCAGGACCAACAACATATTGATGGACCAGGACCAACAACATATTGATGGACCAGGACCAACAACATACTGATGAACCAGGACCAACACCTGGATGGACCAGGACCAACAACACCTGGATGGACCAGGACCAACAACACCTGGATGGACCAGGACCAACAACATATTGATGGACCAGGACCAACAACACCTGGATGGACCAGGACCAACAACATATTGATGAACCAGGACCAACAACATATTGATGAACCAGGACCAACAACATATTGATGGACCAGGACCAACAACACCTGGATGGACCAGGACCAACAACACCTGGATGGACCAGGACCAACAACATATTGATGGACCAGGACCAACAACACCTGGATGGATCAGGACCAACAACATATTGATGAACCAGGACCAACAACATATTGATGGACCAGGACCAACAACATATTGATGAACCATGACCAACAACATATTGATGGACCAGGACCAACAACATATTGATGAACCAGGACCAACAACATATTGATGGACCAGGACCAACAACACCTGGATGGACCAGGACCAACATCACCTGGCTGGACCAGGACCAACAACATATTGATGGAACAGGACCAACAACATATTGATGGAACAGGACCAACAACATATTGATGGACCAGGACCAACAACACCTGGATGGACCAGGACCAACAACACCTGGATGGACCAGGACCAACAACGTATTGATGGACCAGGACCAACAACACCTGGATGGACCAGGACCAACAACACCTGGATGGACCAGGACCAACAACACCTGGATGGACCAGGACCAACAACACCTGGATGGACCAGGACCAACAACACCTGGATGGACCAGGACCAACAACATATTGATGAACCAGGACCAACAACATATTGATGGAACAGGACCAACATATTGATGGAACAGGACCAACAACACCTGGATGGACCAGGACCAACAACACCTGGATGGACCAGGACCAACAACATATTGATGAACCAGGACCAACAACACATTGATGAAACAGGACCAACAACACCTAGATGGACCAGGACCAACAACACCTGGCTGGACCAGGACCAACAACACCTGGCTGGACCAGGACCAACAACACCTGGCTGGACCAGGACCAACAACAACTGGATGGACCAGGACCAATAAAAGTTGACCACGACTCCATTTTGTTGCTCCCAGCCTATAGACAGAAACGAAAACAGGAAGCTCCCGCGCTCAGGTCTGTTCAAAGCTGGTCCGACCAATCTTATTCAATGCTTCGAACATGTGGCCTGGGATATGTTCCGCATTGCGTCAAACAACAACATTGACGATTACGCTGAGTCGGTGAGCGAGTTTATTAGCAAGTGCATCTGCGATGTCGTACCCACAGCAACTATTAAAACATTCCCAAACCAGAAACCGATGGCAGCATTTGCGCGAAACTGAAAGCGCGAACCACTGCTTTTAATCAGGGCAAGGTGACCGGAAACATGACCGAATACAGTGTAGCTATTCCCTCCAATGCAATCAAACAAGCTAAGTGTCAGTATAGAGACAAATTAAAGTCGCAATTCAACGGCTCAGACCCAAGAGGTGTGTGGCAGGGTCTACAGTCAATCACGGATTACATAAAGAAAACCAGCCCCGTCGCGGACCAGGATGTCTTGCTCCCAGACAGACTAAACAACTTCTTTGCTCGCTTTGAGGACAAGTGCCACTGACACGGCCTGCTACCAAAACCTGCGGACTCTCCTTCACTGCAGCCGACGTGAGGAAAACATTTAAACGTGTCAACCCTCGCAAGGCTGCAGGCCCAGACGGCATTCCCAGCCGCACCCTCAGAGCATGACCAGTAGGCTGGTGTGTTTACGGACATATTCAATCAATCCCTATCCCAGTCTGTTGTTCCCACATGCTTCAAGAGGGCCACCATTGTTCCTGTTCCCAAGAAAGCTAAGGTAACTGAGCTAAACGACTACCGCCCCGTAGCACTCACTTCCGTCATCATAAAGTGCTTTGAGAGACTAGTCAAGGATCATATCACCTCCACCCTACCTGACACCCTAGATCCACTACATTTTGCTTACCGCCCAAATAGGTCCACAGACGACGCAACCACACTGCCCTAACCCATCTGGACAAGAGGAATACCTATGTGAGAATGCTGTTCATCGACTACAGCTCAGAATTCAACACCATAGTACCCTCCAAACTCATCATTAAGCTTGAGACCCTGGGTCTCGACCCCACCCTGTGCAACTGGGTACTGGACTTCCTGACGGGCCGCCCCCAGGTGGTGAGGGTAGGTAACAACATATCCACCCCGCTGATCCTCAACACTGGGGCCCCACAAGGGTGCGTTCTGAGCCCTCTCCTGTACTCCCTGTTCACCCACGACTGCGTGGCCACGCACGCCTCCAACACAATCGTCAAGTTTGCAGACGACACTACAGTGGTAGGCTTGATTACCAACAACGACGAGACGGCCTACAGGGAGGAGGTGAGGGCCCTTGGAGTGTGGTGTCAGGAAAATAACCTCACACTCAACGTCAGCAAAACAAAGGAGATGATCGTGGACTTCAGGAAACGGCCGAGGGAGAACTCCCCTGTTCACATCGATGGGACAGTAGTGGAGAGGGTAGTACGTTTCAAGTTCCTCGGCGTACACATCAGACAAACTGATTTGGTCCACCCACACAGACAGCGTGGTGTAGAAGGTGCAGCAGCGCCTCTTCAACCTCAGGAGGCTGAAGATATTCGGCTTGTTTCCAAAAGCACTCACAAACTTCTACAGATGCACAATCGAGAGCATCCTGTCTGGCTGTATCAACACCTGGTAGGGCAACTGCTCCGCCCACATCCGTAAGGCTCTCCATAGGGTAGTGAGGTCTGCACAACGCATCACCGGGGGCAAACTACCTGCCCTCCAGGACACCTACACCACCCGATGTCACAGGAAGGCCTTAAAGATCATCAAGGACAACAACCACCCGAGCCACTGCCTGTTCACCCCACTATCATCCAGAAGGTGAGGTCAGTACAGGTGCATCAAAGCTGGGACCGAGAGACTGAAAAACAGCTTCTATCTCAAGGCCATCAGACTGTTAATTGAACAGCCATCACTAAGATTGAGTGGCTGCTGCCAACATACTGACTCAACTCCAGCCACAGACCAGGACCAACAACATATTGATGGACAAGGACTAATAACACCTGTGTATGACACATGGTTTAATTTTGAATCACCAACAAAGTGTTCTAAAGTGCCCGCTCCTTCTCTTCCTTCTAACCCTAAAGTGACCTCTCCTTCTCTTCCTTCTAACCCTAAAGTGATCTCTCCCTCTCTTCCTTCTAACCCTAACCCTAGTGACCTCTCCTTCTCTCCCTTCTAACCCTAAAGTGACCTCTCCTTCTCTTCCTTCTAACCCTAAAGTGATCTCTCCCTCTCTTCCTTCTAACCCTAACCCTAGTGACCTCTCACTCTCGTCCTTCTAACCCTAACCCTAAAGTGACCTCTCCTTCAATACATTGTAACCCTAACCCTAAAGTGACCTCTCACTCTCTTCCTTCTAACCCTAACCCGAGTGACCTCTCCTTCTCTCCCTTCTAACCCTAAAGTGACCTCTCCTTCTCTTCCTTCTAACCCTAAAGTGCCCTCTCCTTCTCTTCCTTCTAACCCTAAAGTGACCTCTCCTTCTCTTCCTTCTAACCCTAAAGTGACCTCTCCTTCTCTTCCTTCTCTTCCTTCTAACCCTAGTGACCTCTCCCTCTCTTCCTTCTAACCCTAAAGTGACCTCTCCCTCTCTTCCTTCTAACCCTAAAGTGACCTCTCCTTCTTATCCTTCTAACCCTAAAGTGACCTCTCCTTCTCTTCCTTCTCTTCCTTCTAACCCTAGTGACCTCTCCCTCTCTTCCTTATAACCCTCAAGTGACCTCTCCCTCTCTTCCTTCTAACCCTAAAGTGACCTCTCCCTCTCTTCCTTCTAACCCTAAAGTGACCTCTCCCTCTCTTCCTTCAAACCCTAAAGTGAGCTTCACTCTCTTCCTTCTAACCCCAAAGTGACCTCTCCCTCTCTTCCTTCTAACCCTAAAGTGACCTCTCCCTCTCTTCCTCCTAACCCTAAAGTGACCTCTCACTCTCTTCCATGTAACCCTAGTGACCCCTCCCTCTCTTCCATGTAACCCTAGTGACCCCTCCCTCTCTTCCATGTAACCCTAGTGACCTCTCACCCTCTTCCTTCTAACCCTAAAGTGATCTCTCCATCTCTTCCTTCTGACCCTAAAGTGACCTCTCCCTCACTTCCTTCTAACCCTAAAGTGACCTCTCCTTCTCTTCCTTCTAACCCTAACCCTAGTGACCCCTCCCTCTCTTCCATGTAACCCTAGTGACCTCTCCCTCTCTTCCTTCTAACCCTAAAGTGACCTCTCCCTCTCTTCCTTCTAACCCTAAAGTGACCTCTCCCTCTCTTCCTTCTAACCCTAAAGTTACCTCTCCCTCTCTTCCTTGTAACCCTAGTGACCTCTCCCTCTCTTCCTTCTAACCCTAAAGTGACTTCTCCTTCTCTTCCTTATAACCCTAAAGTGACCTCCCTCTCTTCCTTATAACCCTCAAGTGACCTCTCCCTCTCTTCCTTATAACCCTCAAGTGATATCTCCCTCTCTTCCGTGTAACCCTAGTGACCTCTCCCTCTCTTCCTTATAACCCTCAAGTGACCTCTCCCTCTCTTCCTTGTAACCCTTGTAACCCTAGTGATCTCCCCCTCTCTTCCTTGTAACCCTAACCCTAAAGTGAACTCTTCCTCTCTGTGCATGTGACCAATAAAATGTGATTTGATTTGTATGCATGTTAGGCTCTACACCAGTTATTTATTCGGATTAATGTACTTCATTTTAAAGAGTTATTTGGCCACTTTAGTGCAGTTCAAGAAGAGTTAAGAAAGTATTTACCAAATAAGCTTAAGTAAAAAAATATATTAAAAGTTACACAATAAAATACCAATAACGAGGCTATATACAGGGTATTATGGTACAGAGTCAATGTGGAGGCTATATACAGGGTGTTACGGTACAGAGTTAATGTGGAGGCTATATACAGGGGGTACTGGTACAGAGTCAATGTGGAGGCTATATACAGGGTGTTACGGTACAGAGTCAATGTGGAGGCTATATACAGGGGGTACCGGTACAGAGTCAATGTGGAGGCTATATACAGGGTGTTACGGTACAGAGTCAATGTGGAGGCTATATACAGGGGGTACCGGTACAGAGTCAATGTGGAGGCTATATACAGGGGTACCGGTACAGAGTCAATGTGGAGGCTATATACAGGGTGTACCGGTACAGAGTCAATGTGGAGGCTATATACAGGGTATTATGGTACAGAGTCAATGTGGAGGCTATATACAGGCTATATACAGGCTATATACAGGGGGTACGGGTACTAACTAATGAAAGATCAGTTTGATGCGTTGGTCTGTGCATGTGGCTAACACGACATCACTTTAGAGAGCAATCCATCCTTCAGCACAACATGTCATGTTGGAGATTTTCCTGTCATCTGATGATTCTCAGTACCTATACTGTTCTCTTTGAAGGAGAAAGAACAATCTATATAAGTTTAAATATTAGACATGTGTAAGCAGGGTGAAGGCTGCTTTGTACAAATGTGAGTGTACAAAGCTGGATCAACAGAATAAACCATTAGACATGTGAAAACAGAATGTAAGCAGAATCTGCTCACAGGCCATGCAAGACATGTTATAAGGGAGTGTCCCAAAAAATTCAACTTGGTCCCCTTAAAAATATAGGGTCCCACTTTAAAGAACGTTCAGCTGATACAGGCTTCATAAGGCCTTCATAATACTTTCATAAGCACTACTTATGGGGGCCAAGTTGGGCTCCCGAGTGACGCAGCGGTCTAAGGCACTGCCCAGTGTCGTCGCTGTTTTGGGTTTGGTCAGGGGTAGGCCGTTATTGAACTTTCCTTGTTAAATAAAGGTTAAAAGAACACAGAAAATGACATCTACCATATTGAAAATTAATATGTAAATATTACATGAATATTGAATTTGAAAACTGAATGCATTATTCATTCAATTCAGTTTTAAATCATGAAATACAAGTTCAATTTCTGAATTCAATGACTGAATTTGTGCTTTACAAATTCTAAAATATTAAATTCAATATCCTAACATAAATTCTAAATTATGCAATTCAAATATAATTTCTGTTGGCACTGAAATCGCTCCATACTCTTGGTTAAACAGATTTTCTACAATAATCGTTAACCTACGAAAGTGCTGTTATAGTGTTTCACCAGCATCCCAGCTGGTGAATATATATGTCAGCCATGTAGCCGACTAATGCACCATAAATATAGTAGCGTAAGTCCCAGCTGGTGAATATATGTGTCAGCTGTCATCCATATAACCAACTAACCTGTGTTTTAATATCAGAACTGAATAACAGACTGGTGTCACAGACAGGCCCACGCCTAATACATCCCAGACACACACACTTAAACATACACACGACACCAGTATATCCCTCTATCTGTCTGACACACACACACACACACACAGCATGGTGGGATGATGCCATTGTCTCCATCTCTCCACCAGTTCCCTACCTCTGGAGGTGCTGTCTTTCTCTCTCTCCCTTTCTTCTCACTCTATTTCTGTCTTCCTCTCTTTATCTCCTATCCAATGTGTCTTCAGTGTCTTCTCTGTCTTCTCTGTGTTTAGGCTGCTCTGCAAGAATGCTGCAGTGATAGAGAAAAACACAAACCTTCTCTCTGTCTCTCCTCCCTCCTTCCAGCTTCTCATTCGCTGCTCTGGAGAGATGACATCACCCCTTTTATTGTGGCCTCTCTCTCTCTCTCTCTCTCTGTTTTCCCCCGGGTACCTCCCTGCACCTCCCTCATCTCTCTCTCTCTCTCTTTCTTTGTTATCCCCTGGGTACCTCCCTGCCCCGCCCTCATATCTGTCTCTCCATCCCTCATCTCTCTCTCTGAGACCTGCTCAGGGAACATCGTTCAGATGGTTGTAATATTGTGACTGGGGTAATTTTGATGATTTTAGAATGGTAAAGTAGAATGGTATTGTAGAATGGTATTGTAGAATGGTAAAGCTGTAGAATGGTATTGTAGAATGGTAAAGTAGAATGGTAAAGCTGTAGAATGGTAAAGTGGAATGGTAAAGTAGAATGGTAAAGTAGAATGGTATTGTAGAATGGTAAAGCTGTATAATGGTATTGTAGAATGGTAAAGCTGTAGAATGGTAAAGCTGTAGAATGGTATTGTAGAATGGTAAAGTAGAATGGTAAAGTAGAATGGTAAAGTAGAATGGTAAAGTAGAATGGTAAAGTAGAATGGTAAAGCTGTATAATGGTATTGTAGAATGATAAAGCTGTAGAATGGTAAAGCTGTAGAATGGTATTGTAGAATGGTAAAGCTGTAGAATGGTATTGTAGAATGGTAAAGTAGAATGATAAAGCTATAGAATGGTAAAGTAGAATGGTAAAGTAGAATGGTAAAGCTGTATAATGGTATTGTAGAATGGTATTGTAGAATGGTAAAGCTGTAGAATGGTATTGTAGAATGGTAAAGTAGAGTCGTAAAGCTGAAGAATGGTAAAGCTGTAGAATGGTATAGTAGAATGGTAAAGCTGTAGAATGGTATTGTACAATGGTAAAGTAGAGTGGTAAAGCTGTAGAATGGTAAAGCTGTAGAATGGTATTGTAGAATGGTAAAGCTGTAGAATGGTATTGTAGAATGGTAAAGTAGAGTGGTAAAGCTGTAGAATGGTAAAGTAGAGTGGTAAAGCTGTAGAATGGTAAAGCTAAATGGTATAGTAGAATGGTAAAGCTGTAGAATGGTAAAGCTGTAGAAATAAAGCTGTAGAATGGTATTGTAGAATGGTAAAGCTGTAGAATGGCAAAGTAGAATGGTAAAGTAGAATGGTAAAGCTGAAGAATGGTAAAGTAGAATGGTAAAGCTTTAGAATGGTATTGTAGAATGGTAAAGCTGTAGAATGGTATTGTAGAATGGTAAAGCTGTAGAATGGTAAAGTAGAATGGTAAAGTAGAATGGTATTGTAGAATGGTAAAGCTGTAGAATGGTATTGTAGAATGGTAAAGCTGTATAATGGTATTGTAGAATGGTAAAGCTGTAGAATGGTAAAGCTGTAGAATGGTATAGTAGAATGGTAAAGCTGTATAATGGTAATGTAGAATGGTAAAGTAGAATGGTAAAGCTGTAGAATGGTAAAGTAGAATGGTAAAGCTGTAGAATGGTAAAGCTGTAGAATGGTATAGTAGAATGGTAAAGATGTAGAAAGGTAAAGTAGAATGGTATAGTAGAATGGTATAGTAGAATGGTAAAGCTGTAGAATGGTAAAGCAGTAGAATGGTAAAGCAGTAGAATGGTAAAGTAGAATGGTAAAGCTGTAGAATGGTAAAGCAGTAGAATGGTAAAGTAGAATGGTAAAGATGTAGAATGGTAAAGCTGCAGAATGGTAAAGTAGAATGGTAAAGTAGAATGTTATAGCAGAATGGTAAAGCTGTAGAATGGTAAAGTAGAATGGTAAAGTAGAATGGAATAGCAGAATGGTAAAGCTGTAGAATGGTCAAGTAGAATGGTAAAGCTATAGAATGGTATTGTAGAATGGTAAAGCTGTAGAATGGTAAAGTAGAATGGTAAAGTAGAATGGTATTGTAGAATGGTAAAGCTGTAGAATGGTATTGTAGAATGGTAAAGCTGTATAATGGTATTGTAGAATGGTAAAGCTGTAGAATGGTAAAGCTGTAGAATGGTATAGTAGAATGGTAAAGCTGTAGAATGGTAAAGCTGTAGAATGGTAAAGTAGAATGGTATTGTAGAATGGTAAAGCAGTAGAATGGTAAAGTAGAATGGTATAGTAGAATGGCAAAGCAGTAGAATGGTAAAGATATAGAATGGCAAAGCAGTAGAATGGTAAAGTAGAATGGTATGGTAGTATGGTAAAGCAATAGAATGGTAAAGCTGTAGAATGGTAAAGCTGTAGAATGGTATAGTAGAATGGTAAAGTAGAATGGTATTGTAGAATGGTATTGTAGAATGGTAAAGTAGAATGGTAAAGCTGTAGAATGGTAAAGTAGAATGGTAAAGCTGTAGAATGGTAAAGCTGTAGAATGGTAAAGCTGTAGAATGGTAAAGTAGAATGGTAAAGCAGTAGAATGGTAAAGCAGTAGAATTTTATAGTAGAATGGTAAAGCTGTAGAACGGTATAGTAGAATGGTAAAGTAGAATGGTATTGTAGAATGGTAAAGTATAATGGTAAAGCTGTAGAATGGTAAAGTAGAATGGTAAAGCTGTAGAATGGTATAGTAGAATGGTAAAGCTGTATAATGGTAAAGTAGAATGGTAAAGCTGTAGAATGGTAAAGTAGAATGGTAGAGAAGAATGGTATAGTAGAATGGTAAAGTAGAATGGTATAGTAGAATGGTAAAGTAGAATGGTATAGTAGAATGGTAAAGCTGTAGAATGGTATAGTAGAATGGTAAAGCTGTAGAATGGTATAGTAGAATGGTAAAGCTGTAGAATGGTATAGTAGAATGGTATAGTAGAATGGTAAAGTAGAATGGTAAAGCTTTAGAATGGTATTGTAGAATGGTAAAGCTGTAGAATGGTATTGTAGAATGGTAAAGCTGTAGAATGGTAAAGTAGAATGGTAAAGTAGAATGGTATTGTAGAATGGTAAAGCTGTAGAATGGTATTGTAGAATGGTAAAGCTGTATAATGGTATTGTAGAATGGTAAAGCTGTAGAATGGTAAAGCTGTAGAATGGTATAGTAGAATGGTAAAGCTGTATAATGGTAATGTAGAATGGTAAAGTAGAATGGTAAAGCTGTAGAATGGTAAAGTAGAATGGTAAAGCTGTAGAATGGTAAAGCTGTAGAATGGTATAGTAGAATGGTAAAGATGTAGAAAGGTAAAGTAGAATGGTATAGTAGAATGGTATAGTAGAATGGTAAAGCTGTAGAATGGTAAAGCAGTAGAATGGTAAAGCAGTAGAATGGTAAAGTAGAATGGTAAAGCTGTAGAATGGTAAAGCAGTAGAATGGTAAAGTAGAATGGTAAAGATGTAGAATGGTAAAGCTGCAGAATGGTAAAGTAGAATGGTAAAGTAGAATGTTATAGCAGAATGGTAAAGCTGTAGAATGGTAAAGTAGAATGGTAAAGTAGAATGGAATAGCAGAATGGTAAAGCTGTAGAATGGTCAAGTAGAATGGTAAAGCTATAGAATGGTATTGTAGAATGGTAAAGATGTAGATTGGTAAAGTAGAATGGTAGAGAAGAATGGTAAAGCTGTAGAATGGTATAGTAGAATGGTAAAGCTGTATAATGGTAAAGCTGTAGAATGGTATTGTAAAATGGTAAAGCTGTAGAATGGTATAGTAGAATGGTAAAGCTGTATAATGGTATTGTAGAATGGTAAAGTAGAATGGTAAAGCTGTAGAATGGTAAAGCTGTAGAATGGTAAAGTAGAATGGTAAAGCTGTAGAATGGTAAAGTAGAATGGTATAGTAGAATGGTATAGTAGAATGGTAAAGTAGAATGGTAAAGCTGCATAATGGTAAAGCTGTATAATGGTAAAGCTGTATAATGGTATTGTAGAATGGTAAAGCTGTATAATGGTATTGTAGAATGGTATAGTAGAATGGTAAAGCTGCAGAATGGTAAAGCAGTAGAATGGTAAAGTAGAATGGTATAGTAGAATGTTATAGTAGAATGGTATAGTAGAATGGTAAAGCTGTAGAATGGTAAAGCAGTAGAATGGTATAGTAGAATGGTAAAGCAGTAGAATGGTAAAGTAGAATGATATAGTAGAATGGTAAAGCAGTAGAATGGTAAAGTAGAATGGTAAAGCTGTAGAATGGTAAAGCAGTAGAATGCTAAAGTAGAATGGTAAAGCTGTAGAATGGTAAAGCTGTAGAATGGTAAAGTAGAATGGTATTGTAGAATGGTAAAGCAGTAGAATGGTAAAGTAGAATGGTATAGTAGAATGGCAAAGCAGTAGAATGGTAAAGATATAGAATGGCAAAGCAGTAGAATGGTAAAGTAGAATGGTATGGTAGTATGGTAAAGCAATAGAATGGTAAAGCTGTAGAATGGTAAAGCTGTAGAATGGTATAGTAGAATGGTAAAGTAGAATGGTATTGTAGAATGGTATTGTAGAATGGTAAAGTAGAATGGTAAAGCTGTAGAATGGTAAAGTAGAATGGTAAAGCTGTAGAATGGTAAAGCTGTAGAATGGTAAAGCTGTAGAATGGTAAAGTAGAATGGTAAAGCAGTAGAATGGTAAAGCAGTAGAATTTTATAGTAGAATGGTAAAGCTGTAGAACGGTATAGTAGAATGGTAAAGTAGAATGGTATTGTAGAATGGTAAAGTATAATGGTAAAGCTGTAGAATGGTAAAGTAGAATGGTAAAGCTGTAGAATGGTATAGTAGAATGGTAAAGCTGTATAATGGTAAAGTAGAATGGTAAAGCTGTAGAATGGTAAAGTAGAATGGTAGAGAAGAATGGTATAGTAGAATGGTAAAGTAGAATGGTATAGTAGAATGGTAAAGTAGAATGGTATAGTAGAATGGTAAAGCTGTAGAATGGTATAGTAGAATGGTAAAGCTGTAGAATGGTATAGTAGAATGGTAAAGCTGTAGAATGGTATAGTAGAATGGTATAGTAGAATGGTAAAGTAGAATGGTAAAGCTGTAGAATGGTAAAGATATAGAATGGTAAAGCTGTAGAATGATATAGCAGAATGGTATAGTAGAATGGTAAAATAGAATGGGAAAGCTGTAGAATGGTAAAGTAGAATGGTATAGTAGAATGGTATTGTAGAATGGTAAAATAGAATGGTAAAGCTGTAGAATGGTAAAGTAGAATGGTAAAATAGAATGGTAAAGCTGTAGAATGGTAAAGTAGAATGGTATAGTAGAATGGTAAAGCAGTAGAATGGTAAAGTAGAATGGTATAGTAGAATGGTAAAGCAGTAGAATGGTAAAGCTGTAGAATGGTAAAGCTATAGAATGGTATAGTAGAATGGTAAAGTAGAATGGTATTGTAGAATGGTATTGTAGAATTGTAAAGGGGGATGGTAAAGCTGTAGAATGGTAAAGTAGAATGGTAAAGCTGTAGAATGGTAAAGCTGTAGAATGGTAAAGCTGCTGAATGCTAAAGTAGATTGGTAAAGCTGTAGAATGGTAAAGCTGTAGAATGGTAAAGTAGAATGGTAAAGCAGTAGAATGGTAAAGCAGTAGAATGGTATAGTAGAATGGTAAAGCAGTAGAATGGTATAGTAGAATGGTAAAGTAGAATGGTATTGTAGAATGGTATTGTAGAATGGTAAAGTAGAATGGTAAAGCTGTAGAATGGTAAAGTAGAATGGTAAAGCTGTAGAATTGGTATAGTAGAATGGTAAAGCTGTAGAATGGTAAAGTAGAATTGTAAAGCTGTAGAATGGTAAAGTAGAATGGTAGAGAAGAATGGTATAGTAGAATGGTAAAGTAGAATGGTAAAGTAGAATGGTATAGTAGAATGGTAAAGTAGACTGATATAGTAGAATGGTATAGTAGAATGGTAAAGCTGTAGAATGGTATAGTAGAATGGTAAAGCTGTAGAATGGTATAGTAGAATGGTAAAGCTGTAGAATGGTATAGTAGAATGGTATAGTAGAATGGTATAGTAGAATGGTAAAGCTGTAGAATGATATAGCAAAATGGTATAGTAGAATGGTAAAGTAGAATGGTAAAGCTGCAGAATGGTAAAGCAGTAGAATGGTAAAGTAGAATGGTATAGTAGAATGTTATAGTAGAATTGTATAGTAGAATGGTAAAGCTGTAGAATGGTAAAGCAGTAGAATGCTAAAGTAGAATGGTAAAGCTGTAGAATGGTAAAGCAGTAGAATGGTAAAGTAGAATGGTATAGTAGAATGGTAAAGCAGTAGAATGGTAAAGTAGAATGGTATAGTAGAATGGTAAAGCAGTAGAATGGTAAAGTAGAATGGTATAGTAGAATGGTAAAGCTGTAGAATGGTAAAGATATAGAATGGTAAAGCTGTAGAATGATATAGCAGAATGGTATAGTAGAATGGTAAAGTAGAATTGTAAAGCTGTAGAATGGTATAGTAGAATGGTAAAGCTGTAGAATGGTAAAGTAGAATGGTATAGTAGAATGGTATAGTAGAATGGTAAAGCTGTAGAATGGTATAGTAGAATGGTAAAACTGTAGAATGATATAGCAGAAAGGTATTGTAGAATGGTAAAGTAGAATGGTATAGTAGAATGGTAAAGTAGAATGGTATAGTAGAATGGTAAAGCTGTAGAATGGTATAGTAGAATGGTAAAGCTGTAGAATGGTATAGTAGAATGGTAAAACTGTAGAATGGTATAGTAGAATGGTAAAACTGTAGAATGATATAGCAGAAAGGTATTGTAGAATGGTAAAGTAGAATGGTATAGTAGAATGGTAAAGCTGTAGAATGGTATAGTAGAACGATATAGCAGAATGGTAAAGTAGAATGGTAAAGTAGAATGGTAAAGCTGTATAATGGCATAGTAGAACGATATAGCAGAATGGTAAAGTAGAATGGTAAAGTAGAATGGTATAGTAGAATGGTATTGTAGAATGGTAAAGTAGAATGGTATAGTAGAATGGTATAGGAGAATGTCTAACATCAGTTATGACCATGTCGCAATTACCATCCGGTAGAGCAGAGATCAGCCCAAAAACACATGCTCTCTCTCTCTCCGTGTGTGTGTGTGTGTATGTGTGTGTGTGTGTGTGTGTGTGTGTGTGTGTGTGTGTGTGTGTGTGTGTGTGTGTGTGTGTGTTTGAGCAGATGGGCGGTGTGTGTGAGCAGATGGGCTGCGTGTGTGTGCACTGTGTGGTTAGGGTGGTTTGACAGAGAACAGGGCGGGGCTTTGGACCTCTGACCAGTGTGTGTGTGTGTGTGTTTGCCAGCTGACCCTGTGTTCCCCTCTCCTCCTCCTCCTCCTCCTCCTCCTCCCCTCCCGTCACATCCTCCTCCTCCTTCCTTCTCCTCTCCTGTCCTCCATCTATTTATCTTTCTAATTGGTAAATTGCATTTACTCGAGACAATCATTTTATTACCTCCTTCAGGTTCCATCTCTCCTTCCCTACCATTCTCTCTCTCCTCTCCTCTCCTACCCTCCTTCAGGTTCCATCTCTCCTTCCCTACAATTCTCTCTCTCCTCTCCTACCGTCCTTCAGGTTCCATCTCTCCTTCCTTACCATTCTCTCTCTCCTCTCCTACCCTCCTTCAGGTTCCATCTCTCCTTCCCTACCATTCTCTCTCTCCTCTCCTCTCCTCCTTCAGGTTCAATCTCTCCTTCCCTACCATTCTCTCTCCCCTCAGATATTATTCCATGCACTCAGTGTGCTTTTATTTAGAGGAATAATTGACTTAACATTTGGAGGGAGGGAGAAAGGGAATGAGGGGTGGAGGGAGATACAGACAACAAATTCCAATTGGCTATACTAAAACTCTTTAACATCATCCTTAGCTCTGGCATCTTCCCCAATATTTGGAACCAAGGACTGGTCACCCCAATCCACAAAAGTGGAGACAAATTTGACCCCAATAACTACCGTGGAATGTGCGTCAACAGTAACCTTGGGAAAATCCTCTGCATTATCATTAACAGCAGACTCGTACATTTCCTCAATGAAAACAATGCACTGAGCAAATGTCAAATTGGCTTTTTACCAAATTACCGTACAACAGACCATGTATTCACCCTGCACACCCTAATTGACAACCAAACAAACCAAAACAAAGGCAAAGTCTTCTCATGCTTTGTTGATTTCAAAAAAGCCTTTGACTCAATTTGGCATGAGGGTCTGCTATACAAATTGATGGAAAGTGGTGTTGGGGGTAAAATACGACATTATAAAATCCATGTACACAAACAACAAGTGTGCGGTTAAAATTGGCAAAAAACACATTTCTTCACACAGGGTCGTGGGGTGAGACAGGGATGCAGCTTAAGCCCCTCCCTCTTCAACATATATATCAATGAATTGGCGCGGGCACTAGAAAAGTCTGCAGCACCAGGCCTCACCCTACTAGAATCCGAAGTCAAATGTCTACTGTTTGCTGATGATCTGGCGCTTCTGTCACCAACCAAGGAGGGCCTTCAGCAGCACCTAGATCTTCTGCACCGATTCTGTCAGACCTGGGCCCTGACAGTAAATCTCAGTAAGACCAAAATAATGGTGTTCCAAAAAAGGTCCAGTCGCCAGGACCACACATACAAATTCCATCTAGACACTGTTGCCCTAGAGCACACAAAAAACTATACATACCTTGGCCTAAACATCAGCGCCACAGGTAACTTCCACAAAGCTGTGAACGATCTGAGAGACAAGGCAAGAAGGGCATTCTATGCCATCAAAAGGAACATAAATTTCAACATACCAATTAGGATTTGGCTAAAAATACTTGAATCAGTCATAGAGCCCATTGCCCTTTATGGTTGTGAGGTCTGGGGTCCGCTCACCAACCAAGACTTCACAAAATGGGACAAACACCAAATTGAGACTGCACGCAGAATTCTGCAAAAATATCCTCTGTGTACAACGTAGAACACCAAATAATGCATGCAGAGCAGAATATACCCACTAATTATCAAAATCCAGAAAAGAGACGTTAAATTCTATAACCACCTAAAAGGAAGTGATTCCCAAACCTTCCATAACAAAGCCATCACCTACAGAGAGATGAACCTGGAGAAGAGTCCCCTAAGCAAGCTGGTCCTGGGGTTCTGTTCACAAACACAAACACACCCTACAGAGCCCCAGGACAGCAGCACAATTAGACCCAACCAAATCATGAGAAAACAAAAAGATAATTACTTGACACATTGGAAAGAATTAACAAAAAAACAGAGCAAACTAGAATGCTATTTGGCCCTAAACAGAGAGTACACAGCAGCAGAATACCTGACCACTGTGACTGACCTAAAATTAAGGAAAGCTTTGACTATGTACAGACTCAGTGAGCATAGCCTTGCTATTGAGAAAGGCCGACGTAAGCAGACATGGCTCTCAAGAGAAGACAGGCTATGTGCTCACTGCCCACAAAATGAGGTGGAAACTGAGCTGCACTTCCTAACCTCCTGCCCAATGTATGACCATATTAGAGAGACATATTTCCTTCAGATTACACAGATCCACAAAGAATTCGAAAACAAATCCAATTTTGATAAACTCCCATATCTACTGGGTGAAATTCCACAGTGTGTCATCACAGCAGCAAGTTTTGTGACCTGTTGCCACGAGAAAAGGGCAACCAGTGAAGAACAAACACCATTGTAAATACAACCCATATTTATGCTTATTTATTTTCCCTTGTGTACTTTAACCATTTGTACATTGTTAAAACACTGTATATATACAGTGCCTTGCGAAAGTATTCGGCCCCCTTGAACTTTGCGACCTTTTGCCACATTTCAGGCTTCAAACATAAAGATATAAAACTGTATTTTTTTGTGAAGAATCAACAACAAGTGGTACACAATCATGAAGTGGAACGACATTTATTGGATATTTCAAACTTTTTTAACAAATCAAAAACTGAAAAATTGGGCGTGCAAAATTATTCAGCCCCTTTACTTTCAGTGCAGCAAACTCTCTCCAGAAGTTCAGTGAGGATCTCTGAATGATCCAATGTTGACCTAAATGACTAATGATGATAAATACAATCCACCTGTGTGTAATCAAGTCTCCGTATAAACGCACCTGCACTGTGATAGTCTCAGAGGTCCGTTAAAAGCGCAGAGAGCATCATGAAGAACAAGGAACACACCAGGCAGGTCCGAGATACTGTTGTGAAGAAGTTTAAAGCCTTATTTGGATACAAAAAGATTTCCCAAGCTTTAAACATCCCAAGGAGCACTGTGCAAGCGATAATATTGAAATGGAGGAGTATCAGACCACTGCAAATCTACCAAGACCTGGCCGTCCCTCTAAACTTTCAGCTCATACAAGGAGAAGACTGATCAGAGATGCAGCCAAGAGGCCCATGATCACTCTGGATGAAATGCAAAGATCTACAGCTGAGGTGGGAGACTCTGTCCATAGGACAACAATCAGTCGTATATTGCACAAATCTGGCCTTTATGGAAGAGTGGCAAGAAGAAAGCCATTTCTTAAAGATATCCATAAAAAGTGTCGTTTAAAGTTTGCCACAAGCCACCTGGGAGACACACCAAACATGTGGAAGAAGGTGCTCTGGTCAGATGAAACCAAAATTGAACTTTTTGGCAACAATGCAAAACGTTATGTTTGGCGTAAAAGCAACACAGCTGAACACACCATCCCCACTGTCAAACATGGTGGTGGCAGCATCATGGTTTGGGCCTGCTTTTCTTCAGCAGGGACAGGGAAGATGGTTAAAATTGATGGGAAGATGGATGGAGCCAAATACAGGACCATTCTGGAAGAAAACCTGATGGAGTCTGCAAAAGACCTGAGACTGGGACGGAGATTTGTCTTCCAACAAGACAATGATCCAAAACATAAAGCAAAATCTACAAAGGAATGGTTAAAAAATCAACATATCCAGGTGTGAATCCAATCGAGAATCTGTGGAAAGAACTGAAAACTGCAGTTCACAAATGCTCTCCATCCAACCTCACTGAGCTCGAGCTGTTTTGCAAGGAGGAATGGGAAAAAATTTCAGTCTCTCGATGTGCAAAACTGATAGAGACATACCCCAAGCGACTTACAGCTGTAATCGCAGCAAAAGGTGGCGCTACAAAGTATTAACTTAAGGGGGCTGAATAATTTTGCACGCCCAATTTTTCAGTTTTTGATTTGTTAAAAAAGTTTGAAATATCCAATAAATGTCGTTCCACTTCATGATTGTGTCCCACTTGTTGTTGATTCTTCACAAAAAAATACAGTTTTATATCTTTATGTTTGAAGCCTGAAATGTGGCAAAAGGTCGCAAAGTTCAAGGGGGCCGAATACTTTCGCAAGGCACTGTATATGACATTTGTAATGTCTTTATTGTTTTGAAACTTCTGTATGTTTACTGTTCATTTTTATTGTTTATTTCACTTTTGTATATTATCTACCTCACTTGCTTTGGCAATGTTAACACATGTTTCCCATGCCAATAAAGCCCCTTGAATTGAATTGAATTGAGTATTTCCTCTACCAACTCTACCTTGTCACAACACAACTGATTGGCTCAAAAGCATTAAGGAAAGAAATTCTACAAATGAGCTTTTAACAAGGCACACCTGTTAATTGAAATGTATTCCAGGTGTCTACCTCATGAAGCTGGTTGAGAGAATGCCAAGACTGTGCAAAGGTGTCATCAAGGCAAAGAGTGGCTACTTTTAAGAATCTCAAATATAAAATATATTTAGATTTGTTTAACACTTTTTTGGTTACTACATGATTCCATTTGTGTGATTTCATAGTTTTGATGTCTTCACCATTATTCTACAATGTAGAAAATAGTCCCTGGTACCTCACAGCACAGAAATGCCAACTCATTCTATGGCATAAATCAAATGTCAGCTCCAGACACGCCTATCTCAAAAGCTCCTCTCAGTTCACACAGACACAATATAGTTCTAACAACCCTATTCCCTATTAAAACAACCATTTGATGCAATAACAGTATTATAACATAATCTTGTAATTTCACCCATCTCTCTCTCTCTCTCTCTCTCTCTCTACATCTCTCTCTCTCTCTACATCTCTCTCTCTCTCTCTCTCTCTCTCTCTCTCTCTCTCTCTCTCTCTCTCTCTCTCTCTCTCTCTCTCTCTCTCTCTCTCTCTCTCTCTCTCTCTCTCTCTCTCTCTCTCTCTCTCTCTCTCTCTCTCTCTCTCTCTCTCTCTCTCTCTCCAATTCAAGGGGCTTTATTGGCATGGGAAACATGTGTTAACATTGCCAAAGCAAGTGAGGTAGATAATATACAAAAGTGAAATAAACAACAAAAATGAACAGTAAACATACAGAAGTTTGAAAACAATAAAGACATTACAAATGTCATATTACGTATATATACCGTGTTGCTGCGATGTACAAATGGTTAAAGTACACAAGGATAAATAAACAAGCATAAATATGGGTTCTATTTACAATGGTGTTTGTTCTTCACTGGTTGCCCTTTTCTTGTGGCAACAGGTCACAAATCTTGCTGCTGTGATGGCACACTGTGGAATTTCACCCAGCAGATATGGGAGTTTATCAAAATTGAGTTTGTTTTCGAAATGTTTGTGGATCTGTGTTATCTGAGGGAAATATGTGTCTCTAATATGGTCATACATTGGACAGGTTAGGAAGTGCAGCTCAGTTTCTCACTCTCTATCTCTCTCCCTCCCTGTCCCTCCCTCCCTCTCCCTCTCTGTCTATCTCTCTCTGGCTCTATGTCTCTCTCTCTCTGGCTCTATGTCTCTCTCTGTCTCTCTCTGTCTCTCTCTCTCTGTCTCTATCTCTCTGTCTTTGTATCTCTGTCTCTCTCTCTGGCTCTCTCTCTGGCTCTCTCTCTGTCTCTCTCTCTCTGTCTTTGTATCTCTCTCTCTCTCTCTCTCTCTCCCTCTATCTCTCTGTCTCTGCCTCTCTATCGCTCCCTCTCTGTCTCTCTGTCTCCGCCTCTCTATCGCTCCCTCTCTCCCTCTCTGTCTCTGAGGCTATCTCATGTCCTTGTTTCCTTGTCTGGTACATATTACTCCAGCTACACCCACACAAACTCTCAGACCCTTTCTTCCAATAGCTGATTAAATCAGTTTCCGGTAAGAGACTCAGCCTGTCTAGCTGAAATACTGTAGTATAGACCAGGGCACAGCAGAGAACAGGACAGAGAGAGTGGATAGGGAGAAGGAGGGGGAGAGAGTGGTGCAAAGGGAGAGAGAGAGAGAGGATAGGGAGAAGAGAAGGAGGGGGAGAGAGTAGTGCAGAGAGAGAGAGAGAGAGTGGATAGGGAGAAGGAGGGGGAGAGAGTAGTGCAGAGGGAGAGAGAGAGAGTGGATAGGGAGAAGGAGGGGGAGAGAGTAGTGCAGAGGGAGAGAGAGAGAGTGGATAGGGAGAAGGAGGGGGAGAGAGTAGTGCAGAGGGAGAGAGAGAAGGTGGATAGGGAGAAGGAGGGGGAGAGAGTAGTGCAGAGGGAGAGAGAGAGAGTGGATAGGGAGAAGGAGGGGGAGAGAGTAGTGCAGAGGGAGAGAGAGAGAGTGAATAGGGAGAAGGAGGGGGAGAGAGTAGTGCAGAGAGAGAGAGAGAGAGTGGATAGGGAGAAGGAGGGGGAGAGAGTAGTGCAGAGGGAGAGAGAGAGAGTGGATAGGGAGAAGGAGGGGGAGAGAGTAGTGCAGAGGGAGAGAGAGAGAGTGGATAGGGAGAAGGAGGGGGAGAGAGTAGTGCAGAGAGAGAGAGAGAGAGTGGATAGGGAGAAGGAGGGGGAGAGAGTAGTGCAGAGGGAGAGAGAGAGAGTGGATAGGGAGAAGGAGGGGGAGAGAGTAGTGCAGAGGGAGAGAGAGAGAGTGGATAGGGAGAAGGAGGGGGAGAGAGTAGTGCAGAGGGAGAGAGAGAGTGGATAAGGAGAAGGAGGGGGAGAGAGTAGTGCAGAGGGAGAGAGAGAGAGTGGATAGGGAGAAGGAGGGGGAGAGAGTAGTGCAGAGGGAGAGAGAGAGAGTGGATAGGGAGAAGGAGGGGGAGAGAGTAGTGCAGAGGGAGAGAGAGAGAGTGGATAGGGAGAAGGAGGGGGAGAGAGTAGTGCAGAGGGAGAGAGAGAGAGTGAGAAAACGTTTAAGGAAGAGTGAAAGGGGTTAACCACTTCATCCAATTAGAAAATAATAAATCCACTCATGCATTAACAGACATTACACTTACTGACACACACACACACCCACAACGTACACACACACACACACACACAATGTACACACACACACAACATTCACACACACAATGTACACACACATACACAACTTCCACACACACACACAATATACACACACACACAACGTCCACGCACACACACACACACACACACACACACCTTGCCTCTCTGTGCTGGTTCTGCATGGTTCCGGTCCTGCATGGTTCCACTCCTGTTCTCAGTATGTTAACACCTCCCTCTAGAGGATATTGGACGAGTCACACGCCAGATAAATGATACTAATAATCCAGTACATAGTTCCCTCTCCTCACAAGGATTGACCCATAAGATCCACCATGATGGAGTTTTACGCTATTTGAATTTTGCAAAAACACAAAATAAATGGTTGTGTGCACGAAACTTGATATTTGGCATCTATGGACCAAGGTCTCTCATCTATGGACCAAGATCTCTCATCTATGGACCAAGATCTCTCATCTATGGACAAAGATCTCTCATCTATGGACAAAGGTCTCTCATCTATGGACAAAGGTCTCTCATCTATGGACAAAGGTCTCTCATCTATGGACAAAGGTCTCTCATCTATGGACAAAGGTCTCTCATCTATGGACAAAGGTCTCTCATCTATGGACAAAGGTCTCTCATCTATGGACAAAGATCTCTCATCTATGGACAAAGGTCTCTCATCTATGGACAAAGGTCTCTCATCTATGGACAAAGGTCTCTCATCTATGGACCAAGGTCTCTCATCTATGGACAAAGATCTCTCATCTATGGACAAAGGTCTCTCATCTATGGACAAAGGTCTCTCATCTATGGACAAAGGTCTCTCATCTATGGACAAAGGTCTCTCATCTATGGACAAAGGTCTCTCATCTATGGACAAAGGTCTCTCATCTATGGACAAAGGTCTCTCATCTATGGACAAAGGTCTCTCATCTATGGACAAAGGTCTCTCATCTATGGACAAAGATCTCTCATCTATGGACAAAGGTCTCTCATCTATGGACAAAGGTCTCTCATCTATGGACAAAGGTCTCTCATCTATGGACAAAGGTCTCTCATCTATGGACAAAGATCTCTCATCTATGGACAAAGGTCTCTCATCTATGGACAAAGGTCTCTCATCTATGGACAAAGGTCTCTCATCTATGGACCAAGGTCTCTCATCTATGGACAAAGGTCTCTCATCTATGGACAAAGGTCTCTCATCTATGGACAAAGGTCTCTCATCTATGGACAAAGATCTCTCATCTATGGACAAAGGTCTCTCATCTATGGACAAAGGTCTCTCATCTATGGACAAAGGTCTCTCATCTATGGACAAAGGTCTCTCATCTATGGACAAAGGTCTCTCATCTATGGACAAAGATCTCTCATCTATGGACAAAGGTCTCTCATCTATGGACAAAGGTCTCTCATCTATGGACAAAGGTCTCTCATCTATGGACAAAGGTCTCTCATCTATGGACAAAGGTCTCTCATCTATGGACAAAGGTCTCTCATCTATGGACAAAGGTCTCTCATCTATGGACAAAGGTCTCTCATCTATGGACAAAGGTCTCTCATCTATGGACAAAGGTCTCTCATCTATGGACAAAGGTCTCTCATCTATGGACAAAGGTCTCTCATCTATGGACAAAGGTCTCTCATCTATGGACAAAGGTCTCTCATCTATGGACAAAGGTCTCTCATCTATGGACAAAGGTCTCTCATCTATGGACAAAGGTCTCTCATCTATGGACAAAGGTCTCTCATCTATGGACAAAGGTCTCTCATCTATGGACAAAGGTCTCTCATCTATGGACCAAGGTCTCTCATCTATGGACCAAGGTCTCTCATCTATGGACAAAGGTCTCTCATCTATGGACAAAGGTCTCTCATCTATGGACAAAGGTCTCTCATCTATGGACAAAGGTCTCTCATCTATGGACAAAGGTCTCTCATCTATGGACAAAGATCTCTCATCTATGGACAAAGGTCTCTCATCTATGGACAAAGATCTCTCATCTATGGACAAAGGTCTCTCATCTATGGACAAAGGTCTCTCATCTATGGACAAAGGTCTCTCATCTATGGACAAAGGTCTCTCATCTATGGACAAAGGTCTCTCATCTATGGACAAAGGTCTCTCATCTATGGACAAAGACTCTCATCTATGGACAAAGGTCTCTCATCTATGGACAAAGGTCTCTCATCTATCTATGGACAAAGGTCTCTCATCTATGGACAAAGGTCTCTCATCTATGGACAAAGGTCTCTCATCTATGGACAAAGGTCTCTCATCTATGGACAAAGGTCTCTCATCTATGGACAAAGGTCTCTCATCTATGGACAAAGGTCTCTCATCTATGGACAAAGGTCTCTCATCTATGGACAAAGGTCTCTCATCTATGGACAAAGGTCTCTCATCTATGGACAAAGGTCTCTCATCTATGGACAAAGGTCTCTCATCTATGGACAAAGGTCTCTCATCTATGGACAAAGGTCTCTCATCTATGGACAAAGGTCTCTCATCTATGGACAAAGGTCTCTCATCTATGGACAAAGGTCTCTCATCTATGGACAAAGGTCTCTCATCTATGGACAAAGGTCTCTCATCTATGGACAAAGGTCTCTCATCTATGGACAAAGGTCTCTCATCTATGGACAAAGGTCTCTCATCTATGGACCAAGGTCTCTCATCTATGGACAAAGGTCTCTCATCTATGGACAAAGGTCTCTCATCTATGGACAAAGGTCTCTCATCTATGGACAAAGGTCTCTCATCTATGGACAAAGGTCTCTCATCTATGGACAAAGGTCTCTCATCTATGGACAAAGGTCTCTCATCTATGGACAAAGGTCTCTCATCTATGGACAAAGATCTCTCATCTATGGACAAAGGTCTCTCATCTATGGACAAAGGTCTCTCATCTATGGACAAAGGTCTCTCATCTATGGACAAAGGTCTCTCATCTATGGACAAAGGTCTCTCATCTATGGACAAAGGTCTCTCATCTATGGACAAAGGTCTCTCATCTATGGACAAAGGTCTCTCATCTATGGACAAAGGTCTCTCATCTATGGACAAAGGTCTCTCATCTATGGACAAAGGTCTCTCATCTATGGACCAAGGTCTCTCATCTATGGACAAAGGTCTCTCATCTATGGACAAAGGTCTCTCATCTATGGACAAAGGTCTCTCATCTATGGACAAAGGTCTCTCATCTATGGACAAAGGTCTCTCATCTATGGACAAAGGTCTCTCATCTATGGACAAAGGTCTCTCATCTATGGACAAAGGTCTCTCATCTATGGACAAAGGTCTCTCATCTATGGACAAAGGTCTCTCATCTATGGACAAAGGTCTCTCATCTATGGACAAAGGTCTCTCATCTATGGACAAAGGTCTCTCATCTATGGACAAAGGTCTCTCATCTATGGACAAAGGTCTCTCATCTATGGACAAAGGTCTCTCATCTATGGACAAAGGTCTCTCATCTATGGACAAAGGTCTCTCATCTATGGACAAAGGTCTCTCATCTATGGACAAAGGTCTCTCATCTATGGACAAAGGTCTCTCATCTATGGACAAAGGTCTCTCATCTATGGACAAAGGTCTCTCATCTATGGACAAAGGTCTCTCATCTATGGACAAAGGTCTCTCATCTATGGACAAAGGTCTCTCATCTATGGACAAAGGTCTCTCATCTATGGACAAAGGTCTCTCATCTATGGACAAAGGTCTCTCATCTATGGACAAAGGTCTCTCATCTATGGACAAAGGTCTCTCATCTATGGACAAAGGTCTCTCATCTATGGACAAAGGTCTCTCATCTATGGACAAAGGTCTCTCATCTATGGACAAAGGTCTCTCATCTATGGACAAAGGTCTCTCATCTATGGACAAAGGTCTCTCATCTATGGACAAAGGTCTCTCATCTATGGACAAAGGTCTCTCATCTATGGACAAAGGTCTCTCATCTATGGACAAAGGTCTCTCATCTATGGACAAAGGTCTCTCATCTATGGACAAAGGTCTCTCATGGACAAAGGTCTCTCATCTATGGACAAAGGTCTCTCATCTATGGACAAAGGTCTCTCATCTATGGACAAAGGTCTCTCATCTATGGACAAAGGTCTCTCATCTATGGACAAAGGTCTCTCATCTATGGACAAAGGTCTCTCATCTATGGACAAAGGTCTCTCATCTATGGACAAAGGTCTCTCATCTATGGACAAAGGTCTCTCATCTATGGACAAAGGTCTCTCATCTATGGACAAAGGTCTCTCATCTATGGACAAAGGTCTCTCATCTATGGACAAAGGTCTCTCATCTATGGACAAAGGTCTCTCATCTATGGACAAAGGTCTCTCATCTATGGACAAAGGTCTCTCATCTATGGACAAAGGTCTCTCATCTATGGACAAAGGTCTCTCATCTATGGACAAAGGTCTCTCATCTATGGACAAAGGTCTCTCATCTATGGACAAAGGTCTCTCATCTATGGACAAAGGTCTCTCATCTATGGACAAAGGTCTCTCATCTATGGACAAAGGTCTCTCATCTATGGACAAAGGTCTCTCATCTATGGACAAAGGTCTCTCATCTATGGACAAAGGTCTCTCATCTATGGACAAAGGTCTCTCATCTATGGACAAAGGTCTCTCATCTATGGACAAAGGTCTCTCATCTATGGACAAAGGTCTCTCATCTATGGACAAAGGTCTCTCATCTATGGACAAAGGTCTCTCATCTATGGACAAAGGTCTCTCATCTATGGACAAAGGTCTCTCATCTATGGACAAAGGTCTCTCATCTATGGACAAAGGTCTCTCATCTATGGACAAAGGTCTCTCATCTATGGACAAAGGTCTCTCATCTATGGACAAAGGTCTCTCATCTATGGACAAAGGTCTCTCATCTATGGACAAAGGTCTCTCATCTATGGACAAAGGTCTCTCAAGGTCTCTCATCTATGGACAAAGGTCTCTCATCTATGGACAAAGGTCTCTCATCTATGGACAAAGGTCTCTCATCTATGGACAAAGGTCTCTCATCTATGGACAAAGGTCTCTCATCTATGGACCAAAGGTCTCTCATCTATGGACAAAGGTCTCTCATCTATGGACAAAGGTCTCTCATCTATGGACAAAGGTCTCTCATCTATGGACAAAGGTCTCTCATCTATGGACAAAGGTCTCTCATCTATGGACAAAGGTCTCTCATCTATGGACAAAGGTCTCTCATCTATGGACCAAGGTCTCTCATCTATGGACAAAGGTCTCTCATCTATGGACAAAGGTCTCTCATCTATGGACAAAGGTCTCTCATCTATGGACAAAGGTCTCTCATCTATGGACAAAGGTCTCTCATCTATGGACCAAGGTCTCTCATCTATGGACAAAGGTCTCTCATCTATGGACAAAGGTCTCTCATCTATGGACAAAGGTCTCTCATCTATGGACAAAGGTCTCTCATCTATGGACAAAGGTCTCTCATCTATGGACAAAGGTCTCTCATCTATGGACCAAGGTCTCTCATCTATGGACAAAGGTCTCTCATCTATGGACAAAGGTCTCTCATCTATGGACAAAGGTCTCTCATCTATGGACCAAGGTCTCTCATCTATGGACAAAGGTCTCTCATCTATGAACAAAGGTCTCTCATCTATGGACAAAGGTCTCTCATCTATGGACAAAGGTCTCTCATCTATGGACAAAGGTCTCTCATCTATGGACAAAGGTCTCTCATCTATGGACAAAGGTCTCTCATCTATGGACAAAGGTCTCTCATCTATGGACAAAGGTCTCTCATCTATGGACCAAGGTCTCTCATCTATGGACAAAGGTCTCTCATCTATGGACAAAGGTCTCTCATCTATGGACAAAGGTCTCTCATCTATGGACCAAGGTCTCTCATCTATGGACAAAGGTCTCTCATCTATGGACAAAGGTCTCTCATCTATGGACAAAGGTCTCTCATCTATGGACAAAGGTCTCTCATCTATGGACAAAGGTCTCTCATCTATGGACAAAGGTCTCTCATCTATGGACAAAGGTCTCTCATCTATGGACAAAGGTCTCTCATCTATGGACAAAGGTCTCTCATCTATGGACAAAGATCTCTCATCTATGGACAAAGGTCTCTCATCTATGGACAAAGGTCTCTCATCTATGGACAAAGGTCTCTCATCTATGGACAAAGGTCTCTCATCTATGGACAAAGGTCTCTCATCTATGGACAAAGGTCTCTCATCTATGGACAAAGGTCTCTCATCTATGGACAAAGGTCTCTCATCTATGGACAAAGGTCTCTCATCTATGGACAAAGGTCTCTCATCTATGGACAAAGGTCTCTTATCTATGGACAAAGGTCTCTCATCTATGGACAAAGGTCTCTCATCTATGGACAAAGATCTCTCATCTATGGACAAAGGTCTCTCATCTATGGACAAAGGTCTCTCATCTATGGACAAAGGTCTCTCATCTATGGACAAAGGTCTCTCATCTATGGACAAAGGTCTCTCATCTATGGACAAAGGTCTCTCATCTATGGACAAAGGTCTCTCATCTATGGACAAAGGTCTCTCATCTATGGACAAAGGTCTCTCATCTATGGACAAAGGTCTCTCATCTATGGACAAAGGTCTCTCATCTATGGACAAAGGTCTCTCATCTATGGACAAAGATCTCTCATCTATGGACAAAGGTCTCTCATCTATGGACAAAGGTCTCTCATCTATGGACAAAGGTCTCTCATCTATGGACAAAGGTCTCTCATCTATGGACAAAGGTCTCTCATCTATGGACAAAGGTCTCTCATCTATGGACAAAGGTCTCTCATCTATGGACAAAGGTCTCTCATCTATGGACAAAGGTCTCTCATCTATGGACAAAGGTCTCTCATCTATGGACCAAGGTCTCTCATCTATGGACAAAGGTCTCTCATCTATGGACAAAGGTCTCTCATCTATGGACAAAGGTCTCTCATCTATGGACAAAGGTCTCTCATCTATGGACCAAGGTCTCTCATCTATGGACAAAGGTCTCTCATCTATGGACAAAGGTCTCTCATCTATGGACAAAGGTCTCTCATCTATGGACAAAGGTCTCTCATCTATGGACAAAGGTCTCTCATCTATGGACAAAGGTCTCTCAACGTAATATTTTCCAGATTAGTACCTAAAACAAGATGTCCACCATTGACCAATAAACATTAACATGGGTGTGGTCTTGCACAAAAAATATAGAAAAATCAGTCAAGGATATTCAAATCCAATCACATTTTATTGGTCACATGCACATGTTTAGCCAAAGTTATTGCAGGTGTTGAGGACTGGCCACCCCTACAGACTGGTTCCTCTCTAGGTTTCTTCCTAGGTTTTGGCCTTTCTAGGGAGTTTTTCCTAGCCACTGTGCTTCTACACCTGCATTGCTTGCTGTTTGGGGTTTTAGGCTGGGTTTCTATACAGCACTTTGAGACATCAGCTGATGTAAGAAGGGCTTTATAAATAAATGTTATTGATTGGTTGATGGAAAAATTGTGCTTCTAGTTCCAACAGTGTAGTAATATCTAACAAGTAATATCTAACAATTTCACAACACATACCCAATACACACAGATCTAAGTAAAGGAATGTAATTAAGAATATATAAATATATGGATGAGCAATGTCAGAGCGGCATAGACTAATATACAGTAGATAGTATAGAATACAGTATATACTGTAAATATGAGATGAGTAATGCAAAATATGTAAACATTGTTAAAGTGACTAGTATTACATATACTAAAGTGGCCAGTTATTTCAAGTTTATGTATATAGACAGCAGCCACTCAATGTTAGTGATGGCTATTTAACAGTCTGATGGCCTTGAGATAGAAGCTGTTTTTCAGTATCTCGGTCCCAGCTTTGATGCACCTGTACTGACCTCGCCTTCTGGATGATAGCGAGGTAAACAGGCAGTGGCTCGGGTGGTTGTTGTCCTTGATGATTGTGACAGGATGCTCTCAATTGTGGATCTGTAAAATGTTGTGAGGGTTTTGGGTGCCAAGCCAAATTCTTCAGCCTCCTGAGGTTGAAGAGGCGCTGCTGCGCCTTCTTCACAATGCTGACTGTGTGGGTGGACCAATTCAGTTGGTCCGTGATGTGTACGCCGAGGAACTTAAAACTTACTACCCTCTCAACTACTGTCCCGTCAATGTGGATAGGGGGGTGATCCCTCTGCTGTATCCTGAAGTCCACGATCATCTCCTTTGTTTTGTTGACATTGAGTGAGAGGTTATTTTCCTGACACCACACTCCCAGAGCACTCACCTCTTCCCTGTAGGCTGGGTCGTCATTGTTGGTAATCAAGCCTACCACTGTTATGTCGCCTCAATTGGGTTGAGGTCAGATGATTGTGGAGGCCAGGTCATCTGATGCAGCACTCTATCACTCTCCTTCTTTGTCAAATAGCTCTTACACAGCCTGGAGATGTGTCGGGTCATTGTCCTGTTGAAAAACAAATGATAGTCCGACTAAGCGCAAACCAGATGGGAAGGCGTATATCTGCAGAATGTTGTGGTAGCCATTCTGGTTAAGTGTGCCTTGAATTCAAAATACATCACTGACAGTGTCACCAGCAAAGCACCCCCACACCATCACACCTCCTCCTCCATGCTTCACAGTGGGAACCACACACCTACTCCTCCATGCTTCACAGTGGGAACCACACACCTCCTCCTCCATGCTTCACGGTGGGAACCACACACCTCCTACTCCATACTTCACGGTGGGGTCCACACTCCTCCTCCTCCATGCTTCACGGTGGGTACCACACACCTCCTCCTCCATGCTTCACGGTGGGAACCACACACCACCTCCTCCATGCTTCGCGGTGGGAACCACACACCTCCTCCTCCATGCTTCACGGTGGGAACCACACACCTGCTCCTCCATACTTCACAGTGGGAACCACACATGCGGAGATCATCCCTTCACCTCTTCTACATGTCACAAAGACACAGTGGTTGGAACAAAAAATCTTCAATTTGGACTCCAGACCAAAGGACAAATTTCCACCAGTCTAATGTCCATTTCACGTGTTTCTTGGCCCAAGCAGGTCTCTTCTTCTTATCAGTGTCCTTTAGTAGTGGTTTCTCTGCAGCAATTCAACCATGAAGGCCTGATTCACGCAGTCTCCTCTAAACAGTTGATGTTGAGATGTCTGTTACTTGAAGTCTGTGAAGCATTTATTTGGCCTGCAATTTCTGAGGCTGGTAACTCTAATGAACTTATCCTTATCCTGCAGAAGAGGTAACTATGGGTCTTCCAGTCCTGTGGTGGTCCTCATGAGAGCCCCTTTCATAATTGCGCTCGATGGTTTTTGTGACTGCACTTGAAGAAACTTTCAAAGTTCTTGAAATTTTCTGGATTGACTGTAATGATGAAGTAATGATGGACTGTCATTTCTCTTTGCTTATTTGAGCTGTTCTTGGTCTTTTTCCAAATATGTCTATCTTCTGTACACCACCCCGACCTTGTCACAACACAACTGATTGGCTCAAAAGCATTAAGGAGGAAAGAAATTCCACAAATAACTTTTAACAAGGCACAGATGTTAATTGAAATGCATTCCAGGTGACTACCTCATGAAGCTAAATGCCAAATTCAAATACAGAGTTCAATCCCTGGCTGTATCACAAACGGTCGGAAGTCCCATAGCGTTGTTAGGGGAGGGTTTAGCCAGGTATGCCGTCATTGTAAATAAGAATCTGTTCTTAACTGACTTGCCTAGTTAAATAAAGGTTAAAAAAAATTGAATGTTATTTGTCACATGCTCAGAAATGCTTATATACACGCACTTAACCAACAAAGCAGTTCAAGAAATATTTAAGAAATATTAAGAAAATGACAAGAAAATGACATAACAATAATGAAGCTATATACACGGGGTACCGGTACAGAGTCAATGTGCAGGGTACAGGTTAGTAATGAGGCTATATACACAGGGTACCGGTACAGAGTCAATGTGCAGGGTACAGGTTAGTAATGAGGCTATATACACGGGGTACCGGTACAGAGTCAATGTGCAGGGTACAGGTTAGTAATGAGGCTATATACACGGGGTACCGGTACAGAGTCAATGTGCAGGGTACAGGTTAGTAATGAGGCTATATTCACGGGGTACCGGTACAGAGTCAATGTGCAGGGTACAGGTTAGTAATGATGCTATATACACGGGGTACCGGTACAGAGTCAATGTGCAGGGTACAGGTTAGTCGAGGTAATTTATAAAGTGACTAGGTATGGATAATATACAGCGATTAGCAGCAGTGTAAAAACAATGGGGGGGGGGGGTGTCAATGTAACAGTATAACATTAGACCGTCCCCTCGCCCATACCCGGGCGTGAACCAGGGACCCTCTGCACACATCATCAACAGTCACCCACGAAGCATCGTTACCCATCGCTCCACAAAAGCCTCGGCCCTTGCAGAGCAAGGGGAACCACTACTTCAAGGTCTCAGAGCAAGTGACGTCACCGATTGAAACGCTATTTAGCGCACACCGCTAACTAAGCTAGCCGTTTCACATCCGTTACATCAATGTAAATAGGTTGGGAGGCCATTTGATTAGTTGTTCCTCAATCTTATGGTTTGGGAGAGAGAATACAGTAAACGGCATGTGTCCGAAAGTGATTGATGACCTATTTATGTGTCACATGGTTATGCCCATTTATGTACATCCTGTCCGGACGTTCTCAAGCTATCGAGTGAGTGTTTACGTAACCTGATAGTGCAGCTGTTTTGGGTGAAGAATCTGTTTGCAATAAAGCTGTCCTGGTGATTGATGTGTAGTGACCTTGTTGAACTGTGGAGTGTGCTGAACATTTGAAAGAGTTGGCAAATGTTGTAGTGAACTTATGGATCTGCTGTTTGGGGAGCCTGTATATGAAACAATCATTTCTGGGGTAGGTATACCTCAGTTTAAGTAAGAGCTGTGAACACTACGAGCGCCAAGAAACCACAAGAGAGATAATCTACATAAAACATGGCTCCTAGACACATTTTCGGTGTATTGTGTCCTTCGTGTCATGAACACAATGACAAAACCATCGATTCCATTCTTTGTGAGGCCTCTGATTGTTTTAACGGTGTGCTGGATACGACGGACGGACATATGGGGTACATTTTCCAACCGGATGATTCAGCGGTGAAGGTTTTCACAAACAGCTGCCTCAGCACACTTTTTCAACCAAAAACAGGGAGTTTTTCTGCTGCCTTGCAGATGAGAGAATGGCTTGAGATAAGACTTGCTCTATGTCAAATCAAACAGGCCCTGAGTGGAACATCCCTGCCAGGGTACGCATTGGAAGAGGAAGTCTGCGGCCCTGAGTGGAACATCCCTGCCAGGGTACGCATTGGAAGAGGAAGTCTGGGGGTGAGATGATTTGAAAGACATCTCTTCAGTGGCATATAGTCCAGACTCCAAACTGACCGTTTTAGGTTGTGCCGAATTCATTAATTCAAATGCAACCAAATCAGTTAGTTCGTATTATTTTCAAATGCCTGCACGGAGGTCAACTATTTTGTGTCTGTCTTTAGCTTTAGGTGGGGAGATTATTTTAAAGTCCTTGAAATGATGAAACATGTGGAACATTTTTCCAACATCATGAACATTTACAGCGATGGGCCCTTTTGTCCTCAAGACATAACGGGTGTCGTTGGAAGTAGACCAAAGAGCAGCGTGGTGAGCGTACGTTATATTTTATTTTAAAATGTCGCCAACCAACGAAAGACACAACCGTGAAGCTTGCAGGGCTAAGTGCCACATACAACGTTAACTACCCACACTGAAATGAGGGAAAAAGGGCTACCTAAGTATGATTCTCAATCAGAAACAACAATAGACAGCTGTCCCTGATTGAGAACTATACCTGGCCAACACATAGAAATACAATACATAGAAATAAAGGACATAGAATGCCCACCCAAATCACACCCTGACCAAACCAAATAGAGACATACAAAATGCACTCTAAGGTCAGGGCGTGACAACATAAGTATTTGCTACTTTTAAAAATATTTGCTTTTTTGGTATACATTGAGTGAAATGGTATACATTGAGTGAAATGGTATACATTGAGTGAAATGGTATACATTGAGTGAAATGGTATACATTGAGTGAAATGGTATACATTGAGTGAAATGGTATACATTGAGTGAAATGGTATACATTGAGTGAAATGGTATACATTGTGTGAAATGGTATACATTGAGTGAAATGGTATACATTGAGTGAAATGGTATACATTGAGTGAAATGGTATACATTGAGTGAAATGGTATACATTGTGTGAAATTGTTCATAATTTATTTTCATAGTTGGCCATTCTAATCATTGTTTCTAATCATTGTTTCTAATCATTGTTTCTAATTATTGTTTCTAATTATTGTTTCTAATCATAGTTTCTAATCATAGTTAGCCATTATATGCATGAAAATAAAGATGTCACATTTTGGAGAGATTTTTGGACACTATAGGGGCCTCCGAGGCCTTGTTATGGATGAATGTCTATAAAGATAGATTGGTATAAGACACTGTTGAAGTCGGAAGATTTACATACACTTTACATACACAGGTTGGAGGCATTAAAACTCATTTTTCAACCACTCCACAAATGTCTTGATTATTTCACTTATAACGCAGGGTATCACAATTCCAGTGGGTTAGAAGTTTACATACACTAAGTTGACTGTGCCTTTAAACAGCTTGGAAAATTCCAGAAAATTATGTCATGGCTTTAGAAGCTGTGTGTGTTCGTTACGCGTGTGTGCATGTGCGTGCGTGCATGTGTATGTGTTCATTAGCAGCAGTAGGAGGGGATTACAGCAGCAGCTCTCTCTGAGGTCTATTCTCTACAGTACCTGCTAATCTAATGGCCTTGACTTAAACAACACACACACAAACGCACACACACACTGGGAATTTTTACTAGGATTAAATATCAGGAATGGTGAAAAACTGAGTTTAAATGTATTTGGCTAAGGTGTATGTAAACTTCAACTGTATCTGCTCCATTTATGGGTCCCATTTTGACAAGATGAATCACTGGAGGGAATATTGACCAACTAAGCATCTCAGTGTACAGCTCAATAATAGGTGTTTTGTTACATTTCAGTCTTCTGTGATGTATTTAAAGTGTCATATTGGGATGCAAACTCATAAATGAATAGATTTAAAGTATATCTGACATGTTACAGGTGTCTTCTTTTTTAAGTCCATAACCCTGTGTGAGGTGTACACTTTTGTTTCGCAGTAGATATGTTTAAGACTACCAAGAAACACTCCGTGTCCCTGATTTAGCCCAGTGCATTAAAAGGTTATTAAAGGGGGTAAATGGATCTGTGTAAGTCATCAGTAAAGGGCCCATCTTAAATAGTACAATTACCCTTTCAAAAAGACGATGGCAGGATTGATTGAGACAGCCACCCTAGGAGACCTCACGAGAATACATAAAAAGTGTTTTCTGACATTTTTTGTTGTTGTTGCTGACCCTATATATGGATATGCTGAGAAGTCTTCTGGAAGTTTAGAGGTCATGAGATCCTCGGACGCCACATGACCTCACAGTTTTCAGAAAGCTGTTTCAAAGACCTTCCACATGCTCACACACACACACACGCACACACACAACCTTTGAAGGACAGAGACAGAGAGAGCCTGTTATATGTAATTATTCTCAAATTCCTTGCTTAGACAAAAGGGCCTTATGAAGGGGCTGTTGTAAATCCCCATCGTCATGCTGTGAGCACGTCAGATATTTTCTCTTCTTTGATGGATCTCATGAACGCTGTCACACACCCGAGGGGGGAGACAGAGGTCATGAGCTCCTCGGACGGCACAGTACCCCTGTCACGCCCTGACCTTAGATATCTCTGTTTGACTAGGGTGGGTACTCTAGTGTTGTATGAGTAGGGTTTTGTCTGTCTAGGGTTTTGTATGTCTAGGGTTTTGTTTGTCCAGGGTTGTTGTAGGTCTAGTGGTTTTGTGTTTCTATGTTGGCCTGATATGGTTCCAATCAGAGGCAGCTGTTTATCGTTGTCTCTGATTGGGGATCATATTTAGGCAGCCCTGTTTCCCACTTTCTGTTGTGGGTTCTTGTCTATGTGTAGTTGCCTGTCAGCACTCGTTTGTACAGATTCACGTTTCATTTTGTTAGTTTGTTCAGTGTTCATTCAGTTAAATAAAAGAATGTACGCATACCACACTGCGCCTTGGTCCGATCCTTATAACGAACATGACAGACAGACAGAACGTGACAACCCCCACTGTTTTCAGACAGAAAATGTAGAACATTAGATGCCATACAACTCTCCTTCCGTGGCCTCCAACTGCTCTTAAATGCAAGTAAAACTAAATGAATGCTATTCAACCGATCGCTGCCCGCACCTGCTCGCCTGTCCAGCATCACTACTCTGGACGGCTCTGACTTAGAATAACTACAAATACCTAGGTGTCTGGTTAGACTGTAAACTAACACACACACACGCACAGACTCACTCACTAACACACAAACAGACTCACAGACTCACAGACTCACTCACTAACACAGCTTGTCTGTATATATGAAAGGTGGTTCATCTGGACTAGAGCAGGGCAGTACTGACACTAAGGTTATGGCTTCAATTCCAAAAGGGATCACATACATGAATGTGTTGGCCAAGTACAAAATATTAGATTTGTATTAAAGTCCTACCGTATCCTTCTTTGGACAGTGTGTTAACAACCCTCCAGACGAGCTGCAATGCCATACAACTCTCCTTCCGTGGCCTCCAACTACCCTTAAACGCAGGGGAAACTAAATGCATGCTATTTCAACCGATCGCTGCCCGCACCTACCCGCCCATCCAGCATCACTACTCTGGACAGTTCTGACTTAGAATAAGTGGACAACTACAAATACCTAGGTGTCTGATTAGACTGTAAACTCTCCTTCCAGACTCACATTAAGCATCTCCAACCCAAAATGAAATCTAGAATTGGCTTCCTATATCGCAACAAAGCATCCTTCACTCATGCTGCCAAACATACCCTCGTAAAACTGACCATCCTGCTGATCCTCGACTTCCGTGATGTCATTTATAAAATAGCCTCCAACACTCTACTCAACAAACTGGATGCAGTCTATCACAGTGCCATCCGTTTTGTCACCAAAGCCCCATACACTACCCACCATTGCGACCTGTACGCTCTCGTTGGTTGGCCCTCGCTTCATACGCGTCGCTAAACCCACTGGCTCCATGTCATCTACAAGACCCTGCTAGGTAAAGTCCCACTGGCTCCATGTCATCTACAAGACCCTGCTAGGTAAAGTCCCACTGGCTCCATGTCATCTACAAGACCCTGCTAGGTAAAGTCCCACTGGCTACAGGTTATCGACCGTCATCTTGAACTTCTTCCATTTTCTAATAATTGCGCCAACAGTTGTTGTTGCCTTCTCACCAAGCTGCTTGCCTATTGTCCTGTAGCCCATCCCAGCCTTGTGCAGGTCTACAATTTTATCCCTGATGTCCTTACACAGCTCTCTGGTCTTGGCCATTGTGGAGAGGTTGGAGTCAGTTTGATTGAGTGGGTCGTGTATGGGGCTTTGGTGACAAAACGGATGGCACTGTGATAGACTGCATCAAGTTTATTGAGTAGAGTGTTGGGGGCTATTTTATAGATGACATCACCGAAGTCGAGGATCGGCAAGATGGTCAGTTTTACATACATACTTGTTTTAGAAACCCTACCACCCCTCCCCCAATTGGAGTAAACTAATTAACAATAACACTTTGGCTTCCACCTTCAGTTTATACATATTGTACACATTTTACAGAATCAATCTATTTTACAATAGTTATATTTTGTTTTTAGTCCTTCCTCTATTTCTGATGTGCATCCAGTTTGATTTCTATTTGTACAATGTGTTATTTCACAAAATGTATGAAGCTATATATATTTGACAGACCCTGCATGTTTTACATTGGTTATCTTATTAGTCCCACCCTTCAGCTCCATTCAACCCCTCCCATCTCTCTCTCAACATCATCCATTTTGGATTTCTATTTGCCATATATTTTTCAACTGTGCTGTGATGCTTCACACAAGGACTGAACCTTTCTATTCTCATAGCTTCTACAGATTGTAAATTAAAGATAAACGTTTTTTCTAAAATAATTATTATATTATTGATTGATTGATTGACTGACTTTTCATATCACCCAGTATTTCTGTCTGCAGTGTTAGTTCTAGGCAAATGTTCAGCCATTCCTGGACCTGTGACCAAAAACTAGATTCATATGGACAGTACCAAAATAAATTATCTAATGACTCCTCACAGCAAAATCTGAAGAGATGGGAAGATTGTATCCCGCATTTTGTATAATAATTTATATTGAAAAATGTGAAGTTTTGAATCCGGCGTTGTTTTGTGTATCAATTCATAAACCATGTGCCATGGAATGGGTACATCAACAATCTCTTCCCAACTATTTTGCCATTTATATGGCACAGCTGTCAGTTTTTTGGTCCTTAAATTAAATTGGTATATATTTTAATTTAACCATCTTTAATGTAGGACCAACAAACAAGTTCCTCGAAATTTCCCCCTTCTACTTGCCTCTTCCATTTTTGTGGTAATGCTGCAGTTAGTTGGTTGTAATTTTGGGTAGAGCAGACATTTCCAGATGTCTGTGTTAGCTGCATGTGTGACAACACTCCACCAGCCCTATTTATGATATCATTTACAAAAATTATACATTCTTTAAAATTGTATCGGAAAATATATTTTTTTTTATCAATTAGTATATTTGAGTTTAACCACAATATTTGTTGTATTATTAGTTATGTCTTGTGAGGTGGATTAAACTGAAATTGCAACCAATTTTCTATGGCTTGTAATCTGAAAAGGGATAAAGGCCATTCTTGAACATGGGGTGAGACATTCGTACCAATTAGAGAACCATTATTAGAGAACCATTTTGGATTTAAGTATAACTTTTGTATGACTGATGCCTTTAGTGAGAGGTCAAATGCTTTAATATTAAATTATTTCTGCCCTCGGAATTCATATTTGTTATATAAATAGGCTCTTTTAATTTTGTCTGGCCATTCCAAGTAAAATTGAATGTTTTTTGTTCAAATAATTTAAAAAGCAGGTCACTAGGTCACCAGGTCACCAGGTCACTAGGTCACTAGGTCACCAGGTCACCAGGTCACCAGGTCACTAGGTGTAGGCAAAACCATAAGCAAATAGGTCAACCGTGACATGACTAAAGAGTTAATCGGGGTAATTTTTCCACAAATAGACAGGAATTTTCCTTTCCATGGTAGCAAGATCTTATTTATTTTTGCTAACTTTCACGACTCTGTCAATCACCATATTCTTATCGGCAGACTCAGTAGCCTCGGTTTTTCTAATGACTGCCTTGCCTGGTTCACCAACTACTTTGCAGACAGAGTTCAGTGTGTCAAATCAGAGGGCATGTTGTCCAGTCTTCTGGCAGTCTCTATGGGGGTTTGAAAATAAAATAAAAGAGAGCCGTACTTTTAATTTGCGCTTTGTTTTACCCACATAAGGACAAGTTATAAGATAAATAACTGCCTTAGTGGAGCACGTAATAACACAATTTATTGGGATCGATTTCCCTGTTTGTGTGTGTTTGAAGGATCTACATTTATAAGTGCCATTGCAGTGAGCACAGCCATTACATTTGTAATTTCCATCCAGTAGAGGTGCAAATAGACGTTGTTCAGGAATATCTTGGGGTGGTAAATCAGAGTTTACCAATTGGTCTCTGAGATTTCTGCCCCGCGAGAATACGACCAAGGGAAGGTCCGAAAACACATTACCGAGACTATCATCGGATTTTAGGATGTGCCAATGTTTGTGAACAATTCCCTTAATTTGTTCAGAGCACTTTGAATGCGTCTTTTTGCGAGACTGACCTTGAAAAAGGTCATGTCTCGTTTTGTTTAGAATTTTCTCAATGGCAATATTAATCTGATCATTCTTGTAGGATGTAGATCCTTCAAACACCCACAAACAGGGAAACAGATCCCAATAAAAGGGGTTATTACGTGCTCCACTAAGGCAGTTATTTATCTTATAACTTATAACAAAGCGCAAATTAAAAGTACGTATCTCAGAGCATCGTAGCACCATTAGGTGTAAAAACTTGACTTATCCAGTTGCGGCCCACTTCTTGGAGGCAGGCCACTCGATTTCGTCTCTGCGTTATATTGGCATCAAACATGTCACCCTCCCTAGGAGAGGGGGTGACCTTGATAATATATTGTTAAAATGAGAGGCTGCCTGGATCTTTAATTTAAAGACCCTTGCGCCCTTCGGTCTCAACGTAGACTTTGATCTGAAGCTATTCTTGTGATTATTGTGACTTTGCCATTGTAATTGTTTGTAAACTTTTATAGTCAAATTAATCTATGATCGTATGCTATCCATTTGTTTGTATGCTGTTCTTTGTATGACATTTTAATATTTGATTATTAACCAATGATATTAGGCCACTCCTGGCCATGATTACAGACACCTGTGTCTTTTGACACTATATAAACGAGTCATCCCGCAGTGTTTGTGATTATACCCTGATGAAGACAGCTTGGCTGTCGAAACGTTGGTATTACATTTTTGCATCTGAGCTCCTAGAGTGTGCGGCTCTCTTTTATTTTTGAAGTTTCTACTCCGCTAGCCAGCACCTCGTCTTAATAGATGTGTGTTTCATTTTCTTCAAGTCTCTATGGGGGTACCACAGGGTTCAATTCTCGGGCTGACTCTTTTCTCTGTATATATCAATGATGTTGCTCTTGCTGCGGGCAATTCCCTGATCTACCTCTATGCAGACGACACCATTCTGTATACTTCTGGCCCTTCCTTGGACACTGTGCTATCTAACCTCCAAAGGAGCTTCAATGCCATACAACACTCTTTCCGTGGCCTCCAACTGCTCTTAAACACTAGTAAAACCAAATGCATGCTTTTAAACCGTTCGCTGCCTGCACCCACACGCCCGACTAGCATCACCACCCTGGATGGTTCCGACCTAGAATATGTGGACATCTATAAGTACCTAGGTGTCTGGCTAGACTGTAAACTCTCCTTCCAGACTCATATCAAACATCTCCAATCCAAAATCAAATCTAGTCGGCTTTCTATTTCGCAACAAAGCCTCCTTCACTCACGCCGCAAAACTTACCCTAGTAAAACTGACTATCCTACCGATCCTCGACTTCGGCGATGTCATCTACAAAATAGCTTCCAACACTCTACTCAGCAAACTGGATGTAGTCTATCACAGTGCCATCCGTTTTGTTACCAAAGCACCTTATACCACCCACCACTGCAGCCTGTATGCTCGAGTCGGCTGGCCCTCGCTACATATTCGTCGCCAGACCCACTGGCTCCAGGTCATCTACAAGTCTATGCTAGATAAAGCTCCGCCTTATCTCAGTTCACTGGTCACGATGGCAACACCCACCCATAGCACGCGCTCCAGCAGGGGTATCTCACTGATCATCCCAAATGCCAAAACCTCATTTGGCCGCCTTTCCTTCCTGTTCTCTGCTGCCTGTGACTGGAACGAATTGCAAAAATCGCTGAAGTTGGATACTTTTATCTCACCCTCACCAACTTTAACATCAGCTCTTTGAGCAGCTAACCGATCGCTGCAGCTGTACATAGTCCATCGGTATATAGCCCACCCACCCAATCGACCTACCTCATCCCCATACTGTTTTTATTTTATTTACTTTTCTGCTGTTTTGCACACCAGTATCTCTACCTGCACATCTGATCATTTATCACTCCAGTGTTAATCTGCTAAATTGTAATTATTCACTCCTATGGCCTATTTATTGCCTACCTCCTCATGCCTTTTGCACACAATGTATATAGATTCTTTTTTTCTCATTCTTTTTTTTCTACTATGTTATTGACTTGTTTATTATTTACTCCATGTGTAACTCTGTGTTGTTGTCTGTTCACACTGCTATGCTTTATCTTGGCCAGGTCGCAGTTGCAAATGAGAACTTGTTCTCAACTAGCCTACCTGGTTAAATAAAGGTAAAAAAATAAATAAATAAATAAAGATTTATTGGAGTGAGATCATTTCTTTCTTTCGGCATATGTATAGCGAGTATCTCCACATCCCCATCAGAAAGTTACAGTTTTTAGTGATCCAATACGTAATATAGTACACTTATCATAATTTGGTTTTAATCCATTGAGGTTAGCAAAAGTATCTAGATTCTCTATGAGGCTGTGGAGAGATTCTAATTGTGGTTTTAAAAGAAAACATGAATCATCAGCGTATAATGGATTTCTAATCCCTTAATATTGTTTGATGTAATTTTAACACCTAACAATTTGATGGCAAAAATAAATAGATATGCCGATAGTGGACAACCTTGTTTTACTCCTCGACAGTTTAAACCTTTCTGAGATGTAGCCATTATTTACGACGTTACACATAGGGTTACTATACATATCTTTAACCCATTTTAAAAGAGATTCTCCAAAATTGAAATATTCAAGGAATTTATACATCAACTCCGTTTGTACTTTATCTAAAGCCTTTTCAAAATCAGCTATGAAAACCAGGCCTGGTGTCCCTGATAAAGTGTTTTATTAGGAATTTTCAAATCTGACTTTTCTATGGAAATTGGTTTTCTGAGCCGGGCTTCAGTTAAACTGCAGTACTGAAGCAAGACTGTAGAAGCAGTCGAAACCGTGCTTCCTGACTGGAACCATGCCCCCTTGGTTTTCATGCACTTTGTGCAATATACGCGTCAGCTGGTGTAACAGTTGTTAAAGTACTTTGTGAATTTCACCAGGTTGATATAATAAAATAGCATGTTGATATGTTATTATGCATGCCTGCATCCTGGGAGTAGGGGAGTGTGTACTTACGTTTTGCCCTGCGTGCTCGTGCTCAAACAATTTTGATGCACTAAGAGGTAGGCACGCTTTTTCTGTCGTCGTCAGAAATTTTTTATTCATTTAAGCACAAAGTCATACACAATGTGTTTTGTTCATGAATAATGTTGTATATTTAGAGGTTACTCATAAGTGGATGGTATTGTTAAGACGTAATTGTACTTTTTAGGATGACATTAACATTATTGTATGTGTGAACGAAGACTAGCTCCTCGATTGATCCCAGTCCCTTGTATTGTGCGTCTATTGTAGAAAGAGTCGATGGTTCTCAGAACATATGTGTTCTACAAAAGTGTTGATAAATAATGAGAGGCTGTACTCATTTTTGTATTCAAAAAATAATTTTGATGCACTGTGAGAGTGTCGTGTCTTTGGCAATGCCGGAATAAGTGATATGACATGCTATTCTATAAAATCCTTTCTCCGTAATTAATATTACCTGATTGAGCTAATCATGTAAATGTAATTAACTAGAAAGTCGGGGAACCACAAAATAATATTTATAGAGTGGTTATCTTCCAAATAAACTCTTAAAGACCTAGTAATATTTTACATCAATAGCAGTCAATATTAATCGTCACCTTAATTCAATCTCATCTGAAAGTTGTAAATTCTTGGTTATCTTCACGAACCCTGGCAAACAAGTTGAATCAGCAGTACAAAATTGGGTTTAATTACTTATTTACTAAATACCTAACTAATCACACAGAATTACATATACACAGAATGAATCATACCTTGATTACAAATTATATCATGAAGGAAAACGTCCCTAGCGGAGGGAACAGATATGACAGCTGGTTACACAAAGAAAAGGGGCTGGGTTTGAGTGAAAGAGCGGGAAGACTGAGGAACAAAGGGAGAAGCGATGTCTCTATCGTAAGTACAGTATCTTATGCATTCTAAATTACCGCCCATTTGGAAACGGAAAATGCAATAAATATTTACTCTGAGCTGCGTTTCGGTAGGTTGGTGGTAGATGGAAGGCCGTTTTGCCCAACCGAGTCCTTTGAAGAATGTTTCTGGTGGTAAATTGGAAACGTTGTAGTAACGTCGTTGTGTGGTAGACAGGATACTCTGTCTGTTCTTTCCTAGCCCACGTTTGCAGCTGCTGTTGCTAACTCAACGGCTAGGAGGTATCACTTCTGTAGTGAATAAGAGTTCAAAGTTCATACCATTCGCAACCAAAGCTCACGCTGAGGTTGGCTTAGTTCTGTAGTTGACATGTTAGTCCTTTTAACGCAGAGGCTGCAGACCTCACATACTTGGAACAGGTTGTTACATTTTCGTCAAGGCTTCATATTGTGGAGCGAGAAGGGTGTGTTTGAAAAGTTTTATAACCCATGTCTCTTCACAGGGGCGGGCCACTGATTGAGCAGAGCACTAACCTTATGAAAACTCAAATCTCTCATTTGGAAGCTAAAATTACATTTAATCTCTTCACCAATAATGTTATATTCAAACATTTAAATTGAACAACAATTCCATGTGAATCCGATAACTACAATGTGCAGACCTTCCACTGTAGAATTTATGTCATCCTATCATTGATGAGAATGTCTCAGATGACAACCGAACTGACATCATATTCATTAAGTACCACCGCATATGTTCAATTGGTCGGATTACCAGAATATAGTTAATTTCCCCCCACCTTCTGATGTTCCCAGAATCTCTATGTTAACCAAAGGATTTTCAAATGTCACATCAGTAGGGTAGAGAGAGGAACCAGACAGGACTGTCAAAAAGTGCTCTTCTCTGACGAGTCACAGTTTTGTCTTACCAGGGGTGATGGTCGGATTCACGTTTATAGTCTAAGGAATGAGCATTACACCGAGGCCTGTACTCTGGATCGATTTGGAGGTGGAGGGTCTGTCATGGTCTGGGGCGGTGTGTCACAGCATCATCGAACTGAGCTTGTTGTCAATGCAGGCAATCTCAACGCTGTGCGTTACAGGGAAGACATCCTCTTCCCTCATGTGGTACCCTTCCTGCAGGCTCATCCTGACATGACCCTCCAGCATGACAATGCCACCAGCCATACTGCTCGTTCTGTGCATGATTTCCTGCAAGACAGGAATGTCAGTGTTCTGCCATGGCCAGCGAAGAGCCCTGATCTCAATCCCATTGAGCACGTTAGATTGAAGGGTGAGGGCTAAGGCCATTCCCCCCAGAAATGTCCAGGAACTTGAAGGTGCCTTGGTGGAAGAGTTGGGTAACATCTCACAGCAAGAACTGGCAAATCTGGTGCAGTCCATGAGGGTGAGATGCACTGCAGTACTTAATGCAGCTGGTGGCCACATCAGCTACTGACTGTACCTTTTGATTTTGACCCCGCCCCCCCTTTGTTCAGGGACACATTATTCCATTTCTGTTAGTCACATGTCTGTGGAACTTGCTCAGTTTGTCTCAGTTGTTGAATCTCATGTTCATACAAATATTTACACGTTAAGTTTGCTGAAAATAAACAAGTTTATGTGCTCTACAAATGCTTTGTCTTTCCTTTTGGATGCAGAGAGGGAATTCTGATTCATTAAAACAACCTGATCTCCTAAATCCACGTCTATAGTCTCAATCAACCACACACAGCGCAGAGCTACAGCGGTGCTGCACCGGTTACACCAGCTAAATCAGCTGCAGGTCCCAGTGGTCTGGCTGGTTATTTCCTGTTTTATTCCATCCCAACCCTCGGTCAGGCTTCTATTCCATACACTTTGGGTGAGAGGCCATGGGGTAGAGCTGGACCTGCCCCTAACCCTGGTCCGCTTTCCTTCTCTGTTGGTCTGTTTTTATGCCATCTGCATTAGTGATGGGACGTTCGCGAACGAACAGCTCTTTTGAACAGATTTTTTTTGGTGAATGTCGGGAACCGAATCGCGTCGGAGAAAGAGCCATTCATTTGGCTACCTGATTTGCATACTGCTGCTTGAGATCAAACTGTTTTTCTGCAGATAAATGACAAAATAATTATCTGGAGGGGGAATCCTCACTTCAGAAACAATTCAGTCGGGAGAGCGCATTAATCTGGTCCACGCTGATTTGTTGCGTGCATAAAAAAACATGTTTTTTTGCAGGGCATCTAATATGGCCAGGTAAACATTAATATAGCCAGGTAAACATTAATATGGCCAGGTAAACATTTGAACTTGCATTACATTGGAAATTTGCCATTTTTTCATGGTTCAAGGTCAATTTTTAAGCATTTTCAACCAGCCGGCTCAGCGAAAAGACTCGGAACGCTGGGTGCTGTTGAAAGGCTGTGTGAGATTCCGTGAGTTTCCCTGCAGTTTGTGGGCTCGTTCGATGTGACCAATTTGCAGTGGGTAATGCTGCACATTAGATTCAACTGCAATGTGGCTGCTTGGAAAATGAGCAGTGTAGTTTGGGATAATTTGTTAGGTATTGTGAATAAGAACGTAACAGCATAAGAATAATCTGACCCCTGGAAAGCTAAAGGTGTGGCTGGTTGCAGTGTGATTGCATACGACTGCATATTGTGCGTGGGCACAGCATTTTTACATCCTGGTCACAAAAAGACACAGACAGTAGTACTTTTTTTTTTTTTTTACTAAAAGAATAAATTTTATTTCAGCACTGTAAGTCGTTTCTCAACCGTACAAACACGACCGCCATCTTTACATCATCAAGCCTCTCCTCCTGTTCCAGTCCTCCTTTGTGACATCACTTCCTCCCCAGCCAGACGAATATAAAAGGGCTCTGCTCTCCACAACATTCTGGTGCTTCCATTTAGCTAACGATGACAAATTATACCAATCATAATTAGAACAGCAATAATAGTAGTGATGAAGATGAACCCTTTACTGCACTGTTGTTGTTTTGAGGGGTGGGGGGGGGCTTACAGTACATTACATAGTTGACATTACTGCTGGTTTACAGTTTATGTATTACATGTGTTACAGTTGCTTCAGAAGGCGTTGGTACAGATACTCACAGACTGACACCTGTAAGATGTCATATCATCATCATGTGACCTGAACTGACCGCTTACTCCTTCTCCTCCCTAGCTACATCCCAAATAGCATCCGATTCCCTTCCTAGTACACTACTCATGATAGGGTCTCAGAAATTAAACATGACAGAAACCTCCCTGCACCACAAGGTCAAAAGTGGTGCACTATTATCAGGAATCGAGTGAAATATGGAATGCAATCAACTGTCTTTATTACCTGTAAGCCTATCTAGTCTGGACCACTCAGGCAGTGTAGCCATACATGTACTGAAACCTTATAATACAGTCCTACAGTAACCAATAAGGCTCTGTTCTACTCATCACAAAAAAAGTCCACTCTATAGGGGTAAACCAATCACACGTGCTGTGATGTCATCATAGAATCGCTCTCATGATAGGCCATTATTTTTTCTGGGGACTTCCAACTGTGCCAAGTTCAGCTTCACTTGAGTCGACCATGAAATCTTTATAAGGGATGTTAATAATACGAGAATATACGAACGCAGTGCAGAAACGATGATCATTTAAAAAGCTTTAGACGGGCGATATTTAACTGACATAGTAATAACAACGACAAGGTGATCTTTAAAATGATTTACGGCATATCAAATACCAAGAAGGATCATCGTAAATGGTTCCAATATAAATCTCTATGTTTGGCTAAAGCCTCTCAGAACTAACAGTTGCTTTGATAGAAGGGTTAGAACACATTAAAAAGATTAAGAAAAAAAAGTTTGAAGCACAATTGAATAAAACAGATTTTTTTTGTTGCAGACTCTGGCTAGTTTACAAAGAGAAACTGATAATCAATAATAACATAGCCTCTACTGTTAGTGTGGGTGGTTAGGGGCGGGGTCAGAAAACAGCCAATAGAAATGGTCCTAGAGGAAACAGATAAGGGCTGATCGAGAGACATAAGGACTGATACAGTGACACCCCATTCCATCTCTCTATCAGACTGTGTGTTGGTGTACCAGACAGACTGTGTGTTGGTGTACCAGACAGACTGTGTGTTGGTGTACCAGACAGACTGTGTGTTGGTGTACCAGACAGACTGTGTGTTGGTGTACCAGACAGACTGTGTGTTGGTGTACCAGACAGACTGTGTGTTGGTGTACCAGACAGACTGTGTGTTGGTGTACCAGACAGACTGTGTGTTGGTGTACCAGACAGACTGTGTGTTGGTGTACCAGACAGACTGTGTGTTGGTGTACCAGACAGACTGTGTGTTGGTGTACCAGACATACTGTGTGTTGGTGTACCAGACAGACTGTGTGTTGGTGTACCAGACAGACTGTGTGTTGGTGTACCAGACAGACTGTGTGTTGGTGTACCAGACAGACTGTGTGTTGGTGTACCAGACAAACTGTGTGTTGGTGTACCAGACAAACTGTGTGTTGGTGTACCAGACAAACTGTGTGTTGGTGTACCAGACAAACTGTGTGTTGGTGTACCAGACAGACTGTGTGTTGGTGTACCAGACAAACTGTGTGTTGGTGTACCAGACAAACTGTGTGTTGGTGTACCAGAGACTGTTGGTGAAAGGGTGTAAAAGACTACTCTACAGGCTGCTTTAAGCAGAACTACCTAATGAGGGGGACAGAAAGCGAGAACGGTGAAGACGGGGGTGAAGAGAGGTAGGGTTGAAGAGCGAGGGGGGGGGGGGGTGAAGAGAGGTAGGTTTGAAGAGGGGGGGGGGGGGGGGGGGGGGGGGTGAAGAGAGGTAGGGTTGAAGAGCGAGGGGGGGGGGGGTGAAGAGAGGTAGGGTTGAAGAGCGAGGGGGGGGGGGGTGAAGAGAGGTAGGGTTGAAGAGCGAGGGGGAGGGTGAAGAGAGGTAGGGTTGAAGAGCGAGGGGGGCTGAAGAGAGGTAGGGTTGAAGAGCGAGGGGGGGTGAAGAGAGGTAGGGTTGAAGAGGAGGGGGAGGTGAAGAGAGGTAGGGTTGAAGAGAAGGGGGAGGTGAAGAGAGGTAGGATGGAAGAGCGAGGGGGGGATGAAGAGAGGTAGGGTTGAAGAGCGAGGGGGGGTGAAGAGAGGTAGGGTTGAAGAGCAAGGGGGGGTGAAGAGAGGTAGGGTTGAAGAGCGAGGGGGGGTGAAGAGAGGTAGGGTTGAAGAGCGAGGGGGGGTGAAGAGAGGTAGGGTTGAAGAGGAGGGGGAGGTGAAGAGAGGTAGGGTTGAAGAGAGAGGGGGGTTGAAGAGCGAGGGGGGGTGAAGAGAGGTAGGGTTGAAGAGCGAGGGGGGGTGAAGAGAGGTAGGGTTGAAGAGCGAGGGGTGTGAAGAGAGGTGGGGTTGAAGAGCGACAAGGGGTGAAGAGAGGTGGGGTTGAAGAGTGAGGGGGGGTGAAGAGAGGTGGGGTTGAAGAGCGAGGGGGGGTGAAGAGAGGTGGGGTTGAAGAGCGAGGGGGGGTGAAGAGAGGTAGGGTTGAAGAGCGAGGGGGGGTGAAGAGAGGTGGGGGTGAAGAGAGGTGGGGTTGAAGAGCGAGGTGGGGTTGAAGAGCGAGGGGGGGTTGAAGAGCGAGGGGGGGTTGAAGAGCGAGGGGGGGTGAAGAGAGGTGGGGTTGAAGAGCGAGGTGGGGTTGAAGAGCGAGGTGGGGTGAAGAGAGGTGGGGTTGAAAAGCGAGGGGGGGTGAAGAGAGGTGGGGTTGAAGAGCGAGGGGGGTGAAGAGAGGTGGGGTTGAAGAGCGAGGGGGGGTGAAGAGAGGTAGGGTTGAAGAGCGAGGGGGGGTGAAGAGAGGTGGGGTTGAAGAGCGAGGTGGGGTTGAAGAGCGGGGGGGGGGGGGGGGGTCGAAGAGCGAGGGGGGGGTGAAGAGAGGTGGGGTTGAAGAGCGAGGGGGGGTGAAGAGAGAGGGGATGTTGGTATATAGAGGAATATTAAAATATGCAATAAAATCACTGATCAATAAAATGTAATACAACTAAATCAGACACGGATAACAATGGGAGAGTTATGTTGTTGTTGACTTTATCCATACTAGCTAGTGTCTAACTCAGGGTGTGACATCAATGTGTGTGTGTGTGCGTGCGTGCAAGCGAGTATTCTTACGAGTGAGTCAAGAGGGCTGTGTGTGTGTCAGACTGCAGCTCGGCACAACAGTAGGTGTTACCAAGTCTCTCTGCTTCACCCACAGACAGTAATTGACGGGGAACAGCAACATTACATCACTTCAGCACAAACACAGAGAGGGCTGGTAACAACTACTGTTTGTGTGAGTAAGTATTCTTACGAGTGAGTCGACAGGAACGTAATCTTGCCAGCTAGCGGAGTGACATAAGTAGGCCCACTCCTCCTCCTGGCTGAACAGAAATACTCATGACCTGCAGTGTCCCATTATCTCAATGTGCTACAGTAATGTCATGAGTAAAAGGGAAAAGCATTATTCATGGGTTGCAAGTTGTGTCACAATATTGTTTAGAACGTTCGTTTTGAACTGAGGCACGACTGAGCGTTCTACTGATGAAGATTTCATCAAAAGTGCATTACAGTGGCTTGGAAATACAATGACATTCAAAAGGAGAAAATAATAAATAACCTTTTGATGACGCCAGATTGACTTTAGATACAGTATAACATTAGCTAGCTAGCTAAGATTGAGGTGAGGCCACCAGATTGACTTTAGATACAGTTTATCATTAGCTAGCTAGCTAAGATTGAGGTGAGGCCACCAGATTGACTTTAGATACAGTACAACATTAGCTAGCTAGCTAAGATTGAGGTGAGGCCACCAGATTGACTTTAGATACAGTATATCATTAGCTAGCTAGCTAAGATTGAGGTGAGGCCACCAGATTGACTTTAGATACAGTATAACATTAGCTAGCTAGCTAAGATTGAGGTGAGGCCACCAGATTGACTTTAGATACAGTATATCATTAGCTAGCTAGCTAAGATTGAGGTGAGGCCACTAGATTGACTTTAGATACAGTACAACATTAGCTAGCTAGCTAAAATTGAGGTGAGGCCACCAGATTGACTTTAGATACAGTACAACATTAGCTAGCTAGCTAAAATGGAGGTGATGTCACCAGATTTACTTTAAATGCAGTACAACATTAGCTAGCTAGCTAAAATAGAGGTTAGGTTTTAGAATTAGGTTTTAGACAAAGTTTGCTAGCTAATGACAACATCGTAATCAAAGTAAATTTGACGGCATGACAACGCTGGCAAAATTGTTTCCTACTAAATACTTGACTACTTTAGCAATGTTATTGTATTTCCAAAAATTACTTTTTTTAATGGCAACTTTAGGGCACCACTATGGCGCCACCGATAGAGGCCTGCTTGAGAACGTTCACAACAACGGCATGATGCGACCGAGTGACGGAGGTGCAACCTATGAATATGCACTGTATCTACATATACATATATGTATGAACTGTAGTCGTCTAGTCATGCTGGGTATTATATGACCAGTGGGGCTCTTCTCTAGCCAGTCTAGGGGTTCAAATCTGTCTGCTAGATAGCCCTGAGACGACTGGATTAAATGACTGTTGTTGTTCCCAATACTTCATGTGGGGTTCATCTCCAAAGTCTCGTTTTACAACAACCATCAGAAGGCAGAGACGATTTGCTTGTAAGCAGTTCCACAACCCTTTGCACGCCATGGAGTCTCGAGCCACAGCTTTCTAAAATAATTTTGGTTGAAGTGTATTTAGATGCTATGTTTGCTTTTTGCAACTTTGGGCTTTGTGGGGCTATGGAGATGCTACTAAGGTAGTTGGGGCTGGAATTGGACTATTTAGCAGACAGAATGTCGCCCTTTATGTTTGTGTTTTACCTACAGTCCTGAAGAGCTTCGTCCAATACTGTTACTACTGTCCTACAACTACAGTAGCAGCACTCCTAACAATGCTCTGTATGCTTCAGCTGTAGTCATATCAATAACCAGCCATCAGTAAAACCCTGGCTTTCATTTGGTACTTGTTTGTTGACAAGTTAACGGGCCGTTTGTTGTGTCTCGGTGTAATGGATCTTAACGGTGGGCTCAATGATTTAAATATCAACAATGGCTGTGTACCCTATGAGTATAAGTCTGAAGATCAGCAGCAGAGGCAGTCTTGTGGAATCCTTAGGTTCTTCACAGGAGCGAAGAGGATCAGTCAGAATGTAGGGAATAGGGTGCCATTTCATCTGGTCAGGGTTTCCTTCAGTTAAACAGTTAAGATTTTAGACCAGCGTTTCCCCAACTCAGTCAACCCCCCTCCCAGTGCACATTTTGGTTTTGACCCTAGCATTACACAGCCGATTCAAAAACCAACTCGTCGTCAAGCTTTGATTATTTGAATCAGCTGTGTTGTGCTAGGGGGAAAAAACCATGGCGTCCCCATGTCCGAGTTTGGGAAACATTGTCTTAGGCCTACCATCAGATAGATACAGCATCAAGTCATTGACATGGTCTCCTTCTGTTGCCTTGCCAGGGATTCATATTGGGTGCCTCCCAAATGGTACCCCATTCCCTATATAGTGCACTACTTCTGACCAAAGCCCTATGGGCCCTAAACAGGAGTAGTGCAGTAGAAGGACTAGGAGTCCTTTGGGCAGCATCCATGTCCCTACGCTGGTTTAGTTGAGTTGATTAAGTCCATGTTATTTCTACAGATGTCCAGGAGACAGACAGATCAATCCTACTGCTCTGCTCTGTCATTAAAACAAGTCAATACTCTGATTCCTCTTAGAGCACACCTATTAAGGGAATACTTATTTTTGTCCTCTATCATAATTATAAAACTATTTAGGATCTTTAGATTTGGGGCAGAACATTCAAGTGTTCCCACCCCAAACCCCTGCTGATTGTCTAGGTAGTTTGGGGGAAGTGCTTCCTGTTGGTTAAAGAGCTTAGAACGCTGTGCTATCACCGTGGTGACTGCTAATCACCAGGCGGGGTTGGGGAGGCGGTGCTACCAGGCCTGTCCCGATTGGCCAGCCAGGTGACAGGGCTGGTGTGGGTCTATGCTTTGGGACTTCATCGGGTCTTGTCTATAACGGCAACCTACCCCCATAATGCACTGCTTCTGATGAACAGGAGTAGTAGTGCACCATGTAGGAAATAGGGTGCCAATTTAGACGCGGTGCCAGTCAGAGGGGCAGCAATCTGACCTCTAACACCTGATGTGGCACCATGTTTGTCCTGACTGTGTTTTAACCTGCAAGGGGATCCAGTGGGACTCTTCTGAAGACCACTCTGCTCACATTTAAACAGCTATTGTTAACAGGGGTATATTAACGTACAAAAGAAGTCTCTAAAGGTGTCTAATGTCTAAAGTTAGAGGTAAAAGAAATGTCCTAGGTCACAGGGGAACCCTCTCAGACAGACTATCAATTCATTAATAAATCACAATGAATGCAACATTAGTAAGTGCTCCCCATTGGGATATACAATAAGAGCATAGGGGATAATGCAGTAATATAATATAGGGGTAAGAGCTTCCATACTTTGGAGCATCAGGTTAAGGTGCGTACATACATCTGCGGTCAGGGGGTCTCAACACGGCTGGGCTAGGCTAAATTAGCATGCTAGCATATTAACGTAAGTGCTAATGTTATTCAAGGGTCTGGCCTACGTTAGCATGCTAACGCATTAGCGGTGCAAATGCTACTGAAGGGGCTAAGCTATGCTAACACACCGACGCTCAGGGTAATATTTTATATTTAAATGTAACCTTTATTTAACTAGGCAAGTCAGTTAAGAACAAATTCTTATTTACAATGACGGCCTACCGGGGAACAGTGGGTTAACTGCCTTGTTCAGGGGCAGAACGACAGATTTTTACCTTGTCAGCTCTGGGATTTGATCCAGTAACCTTTCGGTGACTGGCCCAACGCTCTAACCACTAGGCTACTTGCCGCCCCAGGTAGTGTTGTGATTAGCAACACAACGCAGCGTAGCTAATACAGATGGGTCTGGCGGGGAGGTTAGAGGCGCGGTTGATGCTAATAGATCATTATCGGTGGTGTATTGGGGGATTTAGCAAACGCCCATGTCTTCCTCCTTTCTCTATTCCTCTCTGACCTCACATGGAACACCGCTTGCCATGAGGTCCCTATGGCAACAGTTTACATCTGTGGTCAGGGGGTTGGGTTGGGCAACTAAACCTTTACACACCTCTAATGGCTACCAAACCGAGGAACTAAGAGACTGGCCAACAGTGTGTGTTTAGTGTCAACGTTACTGTGTGTGTAAACCCACTATTACTACTACTAAACACTGTAGTTCAAGTCTAACTGTGCGGACCTCGGTAGGGGAGTGTAGATCACATCATCCCATTTCAATTCACAATCAATTTTAACACTAGGGAGGGATCATTACAACATGAGACAGTGTGCTGGGGCTACAACAGCCATGGGGGCAGGGCTTTATGGGGCGGAGGCGGGGCTTAGACAAAATGGACTCATGGAGAAAAACCTCTCATCGTTAAAATAAAACATGACAAAATCAAGGGGTTGGGCTTACTGCTCTGCCGAACCAATCACACAAAGAAGCAGAGAGAGGGGGGGAAAGGCTAGCGGAACACCTCAATCAAATCCACTGATTGAGCAGAGCACCTCCCCCTCTCTGACTTCCTGGTTGGTGTGTTGGTGGGTGAGGCTAACAGACAGGGGAAGGCAGTGGAACACAGACGGCACTTTCAGAACACCCTGGTGCATTCTGGGAAAGCCTAGTCAATTCTCCTTCGTTACATTCCGTCTGAAGGACAGCTGTCAAGGCAACAAGGGGCCTCCTCTGATTGGTTGTCTTTGCTGGCTAAGGCACACGGGTTTGGCTGGGCCAGTGGGGGAAGATCCAAAGGCTGGCCAATAGCGGAGGCTGCAGGGCTGCCGTTCAGCTTCTGGGCCACACCCCCAGAGTTAAGACCCTCACCCTCAGAGGACTTGGGGGGGCTGGTGGAGGGGGGAGGGGGTGAGGTCTGGAGGGAAGGAGAGAAAGAGTTAATGCTTATTTAAAACTACATCTAACGGTCCAACACACCGCTTATTCTATGGCTTGACCTTATTCTGATGTCAAACCTTTATTCTGTTGGCAGTCACCTTTTTACCTCCTCGCCCTCCTTTCACTGGGATGTCCTTACCCCTTCTGGAGAGACGGGGGAGAGAGGGATTAGTAAAAAGTCATATTAGACTCAAGTAAGTATGGAGACAGTTTAATTTAGAGCACAGCAGCAGTGTCTTACCCTCTCCCAGCCCCGACTGACACCACCTGCATGTTGAATCCCCCTCTGCCACGCAGTGGTTTGTTCCCGGCCCACTGCCCCACCACCATTCCGGCTATCTCCAACTTCCCTCCCTGGGGGGGGATCGACTGCAGACCTGCTCATTAAAAGACAGATAAAAGTGTGCTTGTTATCTGTTAGAAAAGTGCAGATAGAACATCAAACTTCCTGGTGCACGAACAGCGTCTCGGATGCAGCACCAACGCCTCGGCGTCTCTGATCCAACACCGACGCCTCGGATCCAGCACCAACGCCTCGGATCCAGCACCAACGCCTCGGATCCAGCACCAACGCCTCGGCGTCTCGGATCAAACACCGGCGCCTCGGATCCAACACCAACACCTCGGATCCAGCACCAACACCTCGGATCCAGACGCCTTTGCGTCTCGAAGCCAACGCCTCGGCGTCTCGGATCCAGCACCGACACCTATGCATCGCAGATGCAGCACCAATGCCTTGGATCTAACACCAACACCTCGGAACAAACATCAAAGCCTTGGCATCTCAGATCCAGCACCAACACCTATGCATTGCAGATGCAGCACCAACGTCTTGGATCCAGCACCAATGCCTCGGCGTCTCGGCTCCAGCACCGACGCCTCTGATCAAGCACCAACGCCTCTGATCCAGCACCAACGCCTCTGATCCAGCACCAACGCCTTGGATCCAGCACCAACACCTCGGATCCAGACGCCTTTGCGTCTCGAAGCCAACGCCTCGGCGTCTCGGATCCAGCACCAAAGCCTTGGCGTCTCAGATCCAGCACCAACACCTATGCATCGCAGATGCAGCACCAACGTCTTGGATCCAGCACCAATGCCTCGGCGTCTCGGCTCCAGCACCAACGCCTCGGCATCTCGGATGCAGCACCAGCACCTCGGCGTCTTGGATCCAGCACCAAAGCATCTTGGATCCAGTACCAACGCCTCAGATCCAGCACCAATGCCCCGGATCCAGCACCGACATCTCAGATCCAGCACCAACGCCCGGCGTCTCGGATCCAACACCAACACCTCAGATCCAGCATCAATGCCTCGGCGTCTCGGATGCAGCACCATTGCCTCGGCGTCTTGGATCCAACACCACGACTCGGCGTCTCAGATCCAACACCAATGCCTCGGATCCAGCACCGGCGCCTCGGATCCAGCACCAGCGCCTCAGCGTCTTGGATCCAGCACCGACGCCCAGGATCCAGCTCCGACGCCTCGGATCCAGCACCGACGCCTCGGATCCAACACCGACGCCTCGGATCCAGCACCGATGCCTAGGCGTCTCGGATCCAACACCAACGCCTCAGATCCAGCACCAAAGCCTCGGCATCTCGGATGCAGCACCAGCGCCTCGGCGTCTTGGATCCAACACAAAAGCATCTTGGATCCAGCATCAACGCCTCGGATCCAGCACCGACATCTCAGATCCAGCACCAACGCCCGGCGTCTCGGATCCAACACCAACACCTCAGATCCAGCATCAATGCCTCGGCGTCTCAGATGCAGCACCATTGCCTCGGCGTCTTGGATCCAACACCACGACTCGGCGTCTCAGATCCAACACCAATGCCTCGGATCCAGCACCGGCGCCTCGGATCCAGCACCAGCGCCTCAGCGTCTTGGATCCAGCACCGACGCCCAGGATCCAGCTCCGACGCCTCGGATCCAGCACCGACGCCTCGGATCCAACACCGACGCCTCGGATCCAGCACCGACGCCTAGGCGTCTCGGATCCAACACCAACGCCTCAGCGTATTGGATCCAACACCAACGCCTCAGATCCAACACCAACGCATCTTGGATCCAGCACCAACGCCTCAGATCCAGCACCAAAGCCTCGGCATCTCAGATGCAGCACCAGCGCCTCGGCGTCTTGGATCCAACACAAAAGCATCTTGGATCCAGCACCAACGCCTCAGATCCAGCACCAATGCCCCGTATCCAGCACCGACGCCTCGGATCCAACACCGACGCCTAGGCGTCTCGGTTCCAACACCGGCACCTAGGCGCCTCGGATCCAGCACCAACGCCTAGGCGTCTCGGATCCAGCACCAACGCCTAGGCGTCTCGGATCCAGCACCAACGCCCCGGATCCAGCACCGACGCCTCGGATCCAGCACCGACGCCTCGGATCCAACACCGACGCCTAGGCGTCTCGGTTCCAACACCGGCACCTAGGCGTCTCGGATCCAGCACCAACGCCTAGGCGTCTCGGATCCAGCACCGACGCCCCGGATCCAGCACCGGCGCCTAGGCGTCTCGGATCCAGCACCGACGCCTAGGCGTCTCGTATCCAGCACCGACGCCCCGGATCCAGAACCGGCGCCTAGGCATCTCGGATCCAGCACCGACGCCTAGGCGTCTCGGATCCAGCACCGACGCCCCGGATCCAGAACCGGCGCCTAGGCATCCCGGATCCAGCACCGGCGCCTAGGCGCCCCGGATCCAGCACCGGCGCCCCGGATCCAGCACCGGCGCCTAGGCGCCCCGGATCCAGCACCGGCGCCCCGGATCCAGCACCGACGCTCCGGATCCAGCACAGACGCCCCGGATCCAGAACCGACGCCCCGGATCCAGAACCGGCGCCTAGGCGCCCCGGATCCAGCACCGACGCCTAGGCGCCCCGGATCCAGCACCGACGCCTAGGCGTCTCGTATCCAGCACCGACGCCCCGGATCCAGCACCGACGCCCCGGATCCAGCACCGACGCCCCGGATCCAGCACCGACGCCTCGGATCCAGCACCGACGCCTCGGATCCAGCACCGACGCCTCGGATCCAGCATCGATGCCTCGGCGTCTTGGCTGCAGCACCAACGCCTCAGCATCTCGGATCCAGCACCGACGCCTCGGATCCAGCACCGACGCCTCGGCGTCTTGGATGCAGCACCGACGCCTCAGCATCTCGGATCCAACACCAACGCCTCAGCCTTTTGGATCCAACACCAACGCCTCGGATCCAACCAACGCCTCGGCGTCTCGGATCCAACACCAGCGTCTCGGATCCAACACCAGCGCCTCGGCGTCCCGGATCCAACACCAGCGCCTCGGCGTCTCGGATCCAACACCAACGCCTCAGCGTCTTGGATCCAACACCAACGCCTCAGCGTCTTGGATCCAACACCAACGCCTCAGCGTCTTGGATCCAACGCCTCAGCGTCTTGGATCCAACGCCTCAGTGTCTTGGATCCAACACCTCAGTGTCTGGATCTTTGCATTGATCTATTGGATACGTGTGTGCAATTGTGAACGTGTGTGTGTGAGATGCTCACCTGGGAAGGCTCTGGGTCTATGCTGGGCTGGGTGTGAGTGGTGATGAGGGTGAGGATGTTGTGGGTGGTGGTGTGGCATGTTGCCCATGGGCCGGGGAGGGTAGAGGGGAGGCAGAGGGTAGAAGGGGGGAGGGGGCAGGAAGGAAGGAGGGGGGAGAGGAGGAGGAGGGGGAGGAGGACGAGAGAAGTTGATGCCTTCTAGGATGGCCTGACGCATTTTCTCCACACGAGACACCAGCTCCTCCTGTTGGACAGAAAAAATAAATTATATATACTTATAAATCCCGGAAGTCGAGTTAGCCTTTTACATGGGTCACAGAAAGCAATTTGTCTCATGGGGGACAATGGCCATCCACCCCCCCCCCCCCGACCGACCTGTCCTTCACACATGTCGAGCAGAGCCTGGCGGTCTCGGGCGGCGCGGGCTAGTTTGGTCTGGAAGAGTTTCCCGTCGAAGAAGCCCCAGGGGCAGCAGTGTTCCCATGGTAACGGCTGACCACACACATCGTTGACCAACAGAGCCGTGTCCACGCCCGCCATGAAGAGAGACGCCAGCTGCACTCCCCGACCATCTACCTTCTCCACCTACAGACACACATTAAATAATGTGTCCAATCAAAAACGCATCTTTTGACCAATGGGTAAAATAATATGTTAACTGTGCAGATAATCCTCTAAGAAAACCAATGTTCCAAACCTCATGTCGCTTACATAATCCATTCCAAAGTTATTGGAGTTATTACCCGAGTAGGATGGTCAGAATTAGGGTGACTAAATCAATGGAGGCCAGAGAAAAAATACAAAGGATTTCCCCCCCAGAAAAACGCATGACGTCAGCTAGGCTGGATGCTGTGAAGAATTAAGGCTTCATGGCTACCTGACCCAATGAGGTGGAATTCACAGAACACAAAACAATAGAGGTCAAATGGATATTAATTTTGAGACATGACATGTTGTATTATCATATTTAGTATAAGCTTTTCATATCAATGCAAAGTCCCTGTTCTTTTTAGATTTCTCATAAAACCAACCACCCATATGGATATGTAGTGATGTCATAAGTTGAACATCCTTTTAGTGTCCATGGATAATGCTGAACTGTTATGGACGACTGAGTTCATCTAAGCTCTTGGTCTACGACCCTTCACAACCAGGTGAAATATCATGTGACCTCACAGGGCCTGCTGGATCTAAAGGATCAGCCATCAGACAGTCTAACCAGGGACACACCCATCAGACAGTAAAACCAGGGAAAGACCCTAAAGGACCAGCCATCAGACAGTCTAACCAGGGAAAGACCGTGAAGGACCAGCCATCAGACAGTAAAACCAGGGAAAGACCCTAAAGGACCAGCCATCAGACAGTCTAACCAGGGAAAGACCGTGAAGGACCAACCATCAGACAGTCTAACCAGGGACACACCCATCAGACAGTATAACCAGGGAAAGACCCTAAAGGACCAGCCATCAGACAGTCTAACCAGGGACACACCCATCAGACAGTCTAACCAGGGAAACACCATAAAGGATCAGCCATCAGACAGTCTAACCAGGGAAACACCCTAAAGGACCAGTCATCAGTCTAACCAGGGGAAGACCCTAAAGGACCAGCCATCAGACAGTCTAACCAGGGAAAGACCGTGAAGGACCAACCATCAGACAGTCTAACCAGGGACACACCCATCAGACAGTATAACCAGGGAAAGACCCTAAAGGACCAGCCATCAGACAGTCTAACCAGGGACACACCCATCAGACAGTCTAACCAGGGAAACACCATAAAGGATCAGCCATCAGACAGTCTAACCAGGGAAACACCCTAAAGGACCAGTCATCAGTCTAACCAGGGGAAGACCCTAAAGGACCAGCCATCAGACAGTCTAACCAGGGAAAGACCCTAAAGGACCAGCCATCAGACAGTCTAACCAGGGAAACACCCTAAAGGATCAGCCATCAGACAGTCTAACCAGGGAAAGACCCTAAAGGACCAGCCATCAGACAGTCTAACCAGGGACACACCCATCAGACAGTGTAACCAGGGACACACACCCATCAGACAGTCTAACCAGGGACACACCCTAAAGGACCAGCCATCAGACAGTGTAACCAGGGAAAGACCCTAAAGGACCAGCCATCAGACAGTAAAACCAGGGAAAGACCCTAAAGGACCAGCCATCAGACAGTCTAACCAGGGAAAGACAGTGAAGGACCAACCATCAGACAGTCTAACCAGGGACACACCCTAAAGGATCAGCCATCAGACAGTGTAACCAGGGAAACACCCTAGGGAAAAGGAGAACGCACGGACCCCTCAACTCAGGACAAAGGAGAACGCACGGACCCCTCAACTCAGGACAAAGGAGAACGCACGGACCCCTCAACTCAGGACAAAGGAGAACGCACGGACCCCTCAACTCAGGACAAAGGAGAACGCACGGACCCCTCAACTCAGGACCAAGGAGAACGTACGGACCCCTCAACTCAGGACCAAGGAGAACGTACGGACCCCTCAACTCAGGACAAAGGAGAACGTACGGACCCCTCAACTCAGGACAAAGGAGAACGCACGGACCCCTCAACTCAGGACAAAGGAGAACGTACGGACCCCTCAACTCAGGACAAAGGAGAACGCACGGACCCCTCAACTCAGGACAAAGGAGAACGCACGGACCCCTCAACTCAGGACAAAGGAGAACGTACGGACCCCTCAACTCAGGACAAAGGAGAACGTACGGACCCCTCAACTCAGGACAAAGGAGAACGTACAGACCCCTCAACTCAGGACAAAGGAGAACGCACGGACCCCTCAACTCAGGACAAAGGAGAACGTACGGACCCCTCAACTCAGGACAAAGGAGAACGTACGGACCCCTCAACTCAGGACAAAGGAGAACGCACGGACCCCTCAACTCAGGACAAAGGAGAACGCACGGACCCCTCAACTCAGGACAAAGGAGAACGTACGGACCCCTCAACTCAGGACAAAGGAGAACGTACGGACCCCTCAACTCAGGACAAAGGAGAACGCACGGACCCCTCAACTCAGGACAAAGGAGAACGCACGGACCCCTCAACTCAGGACAAAGGAGAACGTACGGACCCCTCAACTCAGGACAAAGGAGAACGTACGGACCCCTCAACTCAGGACAAAGGAGAACGCACGGACCCCTCAACTCAGGACAAAGGAGAACGCACGGACCCCTCAACTCAGGACAAAGGAGAACGTACGGACCCCTCAACTCAGGACAAAGGAGAACGCACGGACCCCTCAACTCAGGACAAAGGAGAACGCACGGACCCCTCAACTCAGGACAAAGGAGAACGCACGGACCCCTCAACTCAGGACAAAGGAGAACGTACGGACCCCTCAACTCAGGACAAAGGAGAACGTACGGACCCCTCAACTCAGGACAAAGGAGAACGCACGGACCCCTCAACTCAGGACAAAGGAGAACGCACGGACCCCTCAACTCAGGACAAAGGAGAACACACAAGATATTTTTATTTTGTTCACACAAGTTTTAGAATGAGGTTTTTTCTTTATTTTTACTATTCTCTAGAATAATAGTGAAGACATCACAACTATGAAATTACACATGGAATCATGTAGTAACCAAATAAAGTGTTAAACAAATCAAAATGTATTTTATATTTGAGATTCTTCAAGTAGCCACCGTTTGCCTTGATAGCTTGCACACTCTTGGCATTCTCTCAACCAGCTTCACGAGGTAGTCACCTGGAATGCATTTCAATTAACAGGTATTTGGTATTTGTATTAATTATGGATCCCCATTAGTTCCTGCCAAGGCGGCAGCTACTCTTCCTGTGTTTTATTATGGATCACCATTAGTTCCGGCCAAGGCAGCAGCTACTCTTCCTGTGTTTTATTATGGATCACCATTAGTTCCGGCCAAAGCAGCAGCTACTCTTCCTGGGTTTATTATGGATCACCATTAGTTCCTGCCAAGGCAGCAGCTACTCTTCCTGTGTTTTATTATGGATCACCATTAGTTCCGGCCAAGGCAGCAGCTACTCTTCCTGGGTTTATTATGGATCACCATTAGTTCCTGCCAAGGCAGCAGCTACTCTTCCTGTGTTTTATTATGGATCACCATTAGTTCCGGCCAAGGCAGCAGCTACTCTTCCTGGGTTTATTATGGATCACCATTAGTTCCGGCCAAGGCAGCAGCTACTCTTCCTGGGTTTATTATGGATCCTCATTAGTTCCTGCCAAGGCAGCAGCTACTCTTCCTGGGTTTATTATGGATCCTCATTAGTTCCTGCCAAGGCAGCAGCTACTATTCCTGGGGTTTATTATGGATCACCATTAGTTCTGGCCAAGGCAGCAGCTACTATTCCTGGGGTTTATTATGGATCACCATTAGTTCCGGCCAAGGCAGCAGCTACTCTTCCTGGGGTTTATTATGGATCCCCATGAGTTCCTGCCAAGGCAATAGCTACTCTTCCTGGGGTTTATTATGGATCCCCATTAGTTCCTGCCAATGCAGCAGCTCCTCTTCTTGGGGTTTATTATGGATCCCCATTAGTTCCTGCCAAGGCAGCAGCCACTCTTCTTGGGGTCCTGTAAAGGCAGTTATATCATTTTAAAAACATTAGATTCATTACAGATTTCACAACACACTGTGTGCCCTCAGGCCCATACCCCATCACTACCACATATCTACAACTCAAAATCCATGTGTACGTTTGTGTATAGTGCGTATGTTATCATGTGTCTATCCATGTGTCTGTGCCTATGTTTGTGTTGCTTCAGTCCCCGTTGTTCCTTGTTGCTTCAGTCCCCGCTGTTCCTTGTTGCTTCAGTCCCCGCTGTTCCTTGTTGCTTCACAGTCCCCGCTGTTCCTTGTTGCTTCACAGTCCCCGCTGTTCCTTGTTGCTTCACAGTCCCCGCTGTTCCATAAGGTGTATTTTTACCAGTTTTTTAAAATCTGATTCTCCTGCTGCATCAGTTACCTGATGTGGAATAGAGTTCCATGTAGTCATGTCTCTATGTAGTACTGTGGAATAGAGTTCCATGTAGTCATGTCTCTATGTAGTACTGTGGAATAGAGTTCCATGTAGTCATGGCTCTATGTAGTACTGTGCACCTCCCATAGTCTGTTCTGGACTTGGGGACTGTGAAGAGACCTCTGGTGACATGTCTTGTGGGGTTTGTATGGGTGTCTGAGCTGTGTGTTAGTAGTTTAAACAGACCTCTGGTGGCATGTCTGGTGGGGTTTGTATGGGTGCCTTGTTGATAGTGTTGCTAAGAAGGTAGAAACTAGGGCCTGTAGGACCTGCCTTGTTGATAGTGTTGTTAAGAAGGTAGAAACTAGGGCCTGTAGGACCTGCCTTGTTGATAGTGTTGTTAAGAAGGTAGAAACTAGGGCCTGTAGGACAGGCCTTGTTGATAGTGCTGTTAAGAAGGTAGAAACTAGGGCCTGTAGGACCTGCCTTGTTGATAGTGTTGTTAAGGTAGAAACTAGAGCCTGTAGGACCTGCCTTGTTGATAGTGCTGTTAAGGTAGAAACTAGGGCCTGTAGGACCTGCCTTGTTGATAGTGTTGTTAAGGTAGAAACTAGGGCCTGTAGGACCTGCCTTGTTGATAGTGCTGTTAAGAAGGTAGAAACTAGGGCCTGTAGGACCTGCCTTGTTGATAGTGTTGTTAAGAAGGTAGAAACTAGGGCCTGTAGGACCTGCCTTGTTGATAGTGTTGCTCAATTTCCACATGATTCACTACAAGATTCAGTTGAGGTTTAGAGTTTAGTGAATGATTTGTCCCAAATACAATGCTTTTAGTTTTGAAAATGTTTTTGGTGTGCCTTCTTAAAAGTTCATTAGTGGAATTGAATTCCTTCTTAAAGTGTTTCAGCTAATCAGCTGTGTTGTGACAAGGTCATCTGTTCCCACCTCCATGTCTTTGTGAGACGCGGTGTGAGTGAACAGATGAACTACGCATGTGTGGTTCCAACCGTGAAGCGGAGGTGATGGTGTGGTTCCAACCGTGAAGCGGAGGTGATGGTGTGGTTCCAACCGTGAAGCGGAGGTGATGGTGTGGTTCCAACCGTGAAGCGGAGGTGATGGTGTGGTTCCAACCGTGAAGCGGAGGTGATGGTGTGGTTCCAACCGTGAAGCGGAGGTGATGGTGTGGTTCCAACCGTGAAGCGGAGGTGATGGTGTGGTTCCAACCGTGAAGCGGAGGTGATGGTGTGGTTCCAACCGTGAAGCGGAGGTGATGGTGTGGTTCCAACCGTGAAGCGGAGGTGATGGTGTGGTTCCAACCGTGAAGCGGAGGTGATGGTGTGGTTCCAACCGTGAAGCGGAGGTGATGGTGCGGTTCCAACCGTGAAGCGGAGGTGATGGTGCGGTTCCAACCGTGAAGCGGAGGTGATGGTGCGGTTCCAACCGTGAAGCGGAGGTGATGGTGCGGTTCCAACCGTGAAGCGGAGGTGATGGTGCGGTTCCAACCGTGAAGCGGAGGTGATGGTGCGGTTCCAACCGTGAAGCAGAGGTGATGGTGCGGTTCCAACCGTGAAGCGGAGGTGATGGTGCGGTTCCAACCGTGAAGCGGAGGTGATGGTGCGGTTCCAACCGTGAAGCGGAGGTGATGGTGCGGTTCCAACCGTGAAGCGGAGGTGATGGTGCGGTTCCAACCGTGAAGCGGAGGTGATGGTGCGGTTCCAACCGTGAAGCGGAGGTGATGGTGCGGTTCCAACCGTGAAGCGGAGGTGATGGTGCGGTTCCAACCGTGAAGCGGAGGTGATGGTGTGGTTCCAACCGTGAAGCGGAGGTGATGGTGTGGTTCCAACCGTGAAGCGGAGGTGATGGTGTGGTTCCAACCGTGAAGCGGAGGTGATGGTGTGGTTCCAACCGTGAAGCGGAGGTGATGGTGTGGTTCCAACCGTGAAGCGGAGGTGATGGTGTGGTTCCAACCGTGAAGCGGAGGTGATGGTGTGGTTCCAACCGTGAAGCGGAGGTGATGGTGTGGTTCCAACCGTGAAGCGGAGGTGATGGTGCGGTTCCAACCGTGAAGCGGAGGTGATGGTGTGGTTCCAACCGTGAAGCGGAGGTGATGGTGTGGTTCCAACCGTGAAGCGGAGGTGATGGTGTGGTTCCAACCGTGAAGCGGAGGTGATGGTGTGGTTCCAACCGTGAAGCGGAGGTGATGGTGTGGTTTGGGGGTGCTTTGCTGGTGACACTGTCAGTGATTTATTTAGAATTCAAGGCACACTTAACCAGCATGACTACCACAGCATTCTGCAGCGATACACCATCCCATCTGGTTTACTCTTAGTGGGACTATCATTTGTTTTTCAACAGGACAATGACCCAAAACACACCTCCAGGATGTGTAAGAGCAATTTTACCAAGTGATGGAGTGCTGCATCAGATGACTTGGCCTCCACAATCACCCGACCTCAACCCAATTGAGATGGTTTGGGATGAGTCTTGGGAACTAATTCAAGACTGGTGGGAAAGCATTCCAGGTGAAGCTGGTTGAGAAAATGCCAAGAATGTGCAAAGCTGTCATCAAGGCAAAGGGTGGATACTTTGAAGAAAATATATTTTGATTTGTTTAACACTTTTTTGGTTATTATAATAATTAGTCATTTCAAATTTTAGTCACTTAGCAGATGCTCTTATACAAAGCGACTTACAGCAGCATTTAGGGTTATGTGCCATGCTCAAGGGCACATGGACAGATTTTTCATCTAGGTGGCTCAGGGATTCGAACCAGCGACATTTTGGTTCCTGGCCCAACGCTTTTAACCGCTTGTCTACCTGCCGCACCACTCCTCGCAACAGATATCTCCTCGTCTCCACACATATGCTCCCCTATGTACCACTTCATCAACTGTCTACCACCCACTCCTCGTCTATCTCTTCTGTGTCTCTTCTCCCTGCTGACCCAGCTACACCCATGTACAAGTGGGCAACTAACATCGGGTCCCTCTCTTCTAGAATGTGCAGGAAACGGTTCCTCTCCTCCTCACTCCGTGACTCAAACTATTGGGTCCAGAGGCGCAGTTGATGCTCAAAGATATGATGGGCTGTCCTTAACCTGTAGCATACTGGCACAGCTATCCCCAACAGGTCTCCAGCAATGGCTCCCTCTGGGAAGTGCTCAGGAACCAGCTGTACCTTCAAACTGGACCTGGTCCAGCAGTGTTGGCTGTGTCTAGTGTGTGTTGTACCTTCAGTTCCTGTAGCTGGTCTGGTTCGTAGAGCTGGTTAGAGACTGCCTGGGCCAGGAAGGCATCTAACTCATGTCTCTGTAGAATACGACCACCTGGCCACTGCATCATATACCTGTTAACACACACACCTTAACACACGTGGTACACAGACACACACACACACACCTCTCACACCCTTCCAGTCTCACCTGAGCATGCAGCACACACACGTGGTACAGACACACACACCTCTCACACCCTTCCAGTCTTACCTGAGCACGCAGCATGCACATGTGGTTCAGACACACACACACACACCTCTCACATCCTTCCAGTCTCACCTGAGCACGCAGCACACAAACGTGGTACACAGACACACACACCTCTCACACCCTTCCAGTCTCACCTGAGCACGCAGCACACACACGTGGTACAGACACACACACCTCTCACATCCTTCCAGTCTCACCTGAGCACGCAGCACACACACGTGGTACAGACACACACACCTCTCACATCCTTCCAGTCTCACCTGAGCACGCAGCACACACACGTGGTACACAGACACACACACCTCTCACATCCTTCCAGTCTCACCTGAGCACGCAGCACACACACGTGGTACAGACACACACACCTCTCACATCCTTCCAGTCTCACCTGAGCACGCAGCACACACACGTGGTACACAGACACACACACCTCTCACACCCTTCCAGTCTCACCTGAGCACGCAGCACACACGTGGTACAGACACACACACCTCTCACACCCTTCCAGTCTCACCTGAGCACGCAGCACACACACGTGGTACAGACACACACACCTCTCACACCCTTCCAGTCTCACCTGAGCACGCAGCACACACACGTGGTACACAGACACACACACCTCTCACACCCTTCCAGTCTCACCTGAGCACGCAGCACACACGTGGTACAGACACACACACCTCTCACATCCTTCCAGTCTCACCTGAGCACGCAGCACACACGTGGTACACAGACACACACACCTCTCACACCCTTCCAGTCTCACCTGAGCACGCAGCACATGAGCAGAAGGTGTTGTGGGACCTGAGCAGGGTTGAGTAAGGCAGGACAGTCAGAGCGCAGACAGGCTAGGAAAGCTCTGGTCCTCCGGGAGCGATCTTCACTGGCTCTACCAAGCCACAGCCTCCGCAGGTTAGGACAGGTCCACTCTCTGAAGCACAGCGCTGGAACCAGCTCCGGGGTCAGGGCCGACTTCGACTTCCCACTGGACCACTCCTTCACTATCACTGGAGGAACTGCAGGACGATGACAAACAGGGAGAGAAAGAGACAAGACAAACAACCAGGGAGAGAAAGAGAGAGAGTGTTAAAGACAATAGTACAAGCAAAACTAAATTGTTCACTTCCTTCCCTCCCAACTTCCTTCTTTCACTCACCTTCGAGGGGTCCTCTGTTGCGCATGGCGAGTCTCTCGAGGCGTCGGTGTGTTTCGGCTAGGCTGAAGAGGACCCCATAGCTGTACTGTCTGGCTGCTCTGAACAGCAGAGAGGCTGGAGGCAGTTCACTGTTACAATCATCTTCTATACACACCGCCATCTTTATCTCTCCCTGAGAGGGATGGAGAGAGAGGGAGAGAGGGATGAGGATGGAGAGAGAGAGAGAGGGATGGAGAGAGAGAGAGGGATGGAGAGAGAGAGAGAGAGAGAGAGAGAGAGGGACAGAGAGAGGGACAGAGAGAGAGGGACGGAGAGAGAGGGACGGAGAGAGAGGGACAGAGAGAGAGGGACGGAGAGAGAGGGACGGAGAGAGAGGGACGGAGAGAGAGGGACGGAGAGAGGGGGACGGAGAGAGAGGGACGGAGAGAGAGGGACGGAGAGAGGGACGGAGAGAGGGACGGAGAGAGGGGGACGGAGAGAGGGACGGAGAGAGAGAGAGAGGGACAGGGACAGAGAGAGGGACAGAGAGGGATAGAGAGGGATGAGGGAGAGAGAGAGGGACGGAGAGAGAGGGACGGAGAGAGAGGGACGGAGAGAGAGGGACGGAGAGAGAGGGACGGAGAGAGAGGGACGGAGAGAGAGGGACGGAGAGAGGGACGGAGAGAGGGACGGAGAGAGGGACGGAGAGAGAGGGACGGAGAGAGAGGGACGGAGAGAGAGGGACGGAGAGAGAGGGACGGAGAGGGGGAGGGGGATGGAGAGAGAGAGAGAGAGAGAGAGAGAGAGATGTAGAGGGATGGAGAAAGAGCAACTGCTGATTGGCCCTTTAAGTGTCAATGGAGGCTTGAGGCCAGAGATGCACCTTCAAATGCCTGTTACTCTGCAACCCTACAGACACACTAACAGACAGAGGCAGAAGTAGAAGTCATTACCTGACATTAGAAACTGGGGAGTTCGAGCCGTGAATGCTGATTGGCTGAAAGCCATGAAATACCATAGGTATGACAAAACGTGTATTATTATTGCTCTAAATACGTTTGAATAAAGTTTCTAATAGAAATAAGGCACTTCAGGGGTTTGTGTTATATACCACTGCTAAGGGCTGTGTCCTAGCACTCCGCTTTGCGTGGCCATATTCCACACCTCAAGACTTATTGATTAAAAATGGACACCCATAACAAAGAGTGTCTGTGTTACTTTGGTCAGTATGTGGTATATCTGTGGATACATCAGTCCTCTGTGTCTGTTACCTTGGTCAGTATGTGGTACATCTGTGGATACATCAGTCCTCTGTGTCTGTTACCTTGGTCAGTATGTGGTATATCTGTGGATACATCAGTCCTCTGTGTCTGTTACCTTGGTCAGTATGTGGTACATCTGTGGATACATCAGTCCTCTGTGTCTGTTACCTTGGTCAGTATGTGGTATATCTGTGGATACATCAGTCCTCTGTGTCTGTTACCTTGGTCAGTATGTGGTATATCTGTGGATACATCAGTCCTCTGTGTTACCTTGGTCAGTATGTGCTATATCTGTGGACACATCAGTACTCTGTGTCTGTTACCTTGGTCAGTATGTGGTATATCTGTGGATACATCAGTCCTCTGTGTCTGTTACCTTGGTCAGTATGTGGTACATCTGTGGATACATCAGTCCTCTGTGTCTGTTACCTTGGTCAGTATGTGGTATATCTGTGGATACATCAGTCCTCTGTGTCTGTTACCTTGGTCAGTATGTGGTATATCTGTGGATACATCAGTCCTCTGTGTCTGTTACCTTGGTCAGTATGTGGTACATCTGTGGATACATCAGTCCTCTGTGTCTGTTACCTTGGTCAGTATGTGGTATATCTGTGGATACATCAGTCCTCTGTGTCTGTTACCTTGGTCAGTATGTGGTACATCTGTAGATACATCAGTCCTCTGTGTCTGTTACCTTGGTCAGTATGTGGTATATCTGTGGATACATCAGTCCTCTGTGTCTGTTACCTTGGTCAGTATGTGGTATATCTGTGGATACATCAGTCCTCTGTGTTACCTTGGTCAGTATGTGCTATATCTGTGGACACATCAGTACTCTGTGTCTGTTACCTTGGTCAGTATGTGGTATATCTGTGGATATGTCAGTCATCTGTTACCTTGGTCAGTATGTGGTATATCTGTGGACACATCAGTACTCTGTGTCTGTTACCTTGGTCAGTATGTGGTATATCTGTGGATATGTCAGTCCTCTGTGTCTGTTACCTTGGTCAGTATGTGGTATATCTGTGGATACATCAGTCCTCTATGTTACCGTGGTCAGTATGTGGTATACCTGTGGATACATCAGTCATCTGTTACCTTGGTCAGTATGTGGTATATCTGTGGATACATCAGTCCTGTGTGTCTGTTACCTTGGTCAGTATGTGGTATATCTGTGGATATGTCAGTCATCTGTTACCTTGGTCAGTATGTGGTATATCTGTGGATACATCAGTCATCTGTTACCTTGGTCAGTATGTGGTATATCTGTGGATACATCAGTCCTGTGTGTCTGTTACCTTGGTCAGTATGTGGTATATCTGTGGATATGTCAGTCATCTGTTACCTTGGTCAGTATGTGGTATATCTGTGGATACATCAGTCCTTTGTGTCTGTTACCTTGGTCAGTATGTGGTAGATCTGTGGATACGTCTGTCCTGTGTGTCTGTTACCTTGGTCAGTATGTGGTATATCTGTGGATACATCAGTCCTCTGTTACCTTGGTCAGTATGTGGTATATCTGTGGATATGTCAGTCCTCTGTCTGTTACCTTGGTCAGTATGTGGTATATCTGTGGATATGTCAGTCCTCTGTGTCTGTTACCTTGGTCAGTATGTGGTATATCTGTGGATACGTCAGTCCTTTGTGTCTGTTACCTTGGTCAGTATGTGGTATATCTGTGGATATGTCAGTCATCTGTTACCTTGGTCAGTATGTGGTATATCTGTGGACACATCAGTACTCTGTGTCTGTTACCTTGGTCAGTATGTGGTATATCTGTGGATATGTCAGTCCTCTGTGTCTGTTACCTTGGTCAGTGTGTGGTAGATCTGTGGATATGTCAGTCCTCTGTGTCTGTTATCTTGGTCAGTATGTGGTATATCTGTGGATACATCAGTCCTTTGTGTCTGTTACCTTGGTCAGTATGTGGTATATCTGTGGATACATCAGTCCTCTGTGTCTGTTACCTTGGTCAGTATATGGTATATCTGTGGATATGTCAGTCCTCTGTTACCTTGGTCAGTATGTGGTATATCTGTGGATATGTCAGTCTTCTGTGTCTGTTACCTTGGTCAGTATGTGGTATATCTGTGGATATGTCAGTCCTCTGTGTCTGTTACCTTGGTCAGTATGTGGTATATCTGTGGATACGTCAGTCCTTTGTGTCTGTTACCTTGGTCAGTATGTGGTATATCTGTGGACATGTCAGTCCTCTGTGTCTGTTACCTTGGTCAGTATGTGGTATATCTGTGGATATGTCAGTCCTCTGTGTCTGTTACCTTGGTCAGTGTGTGGTAGATCTGTGGATATGTCAGTCCTCTGTGTCTGTTATCTTGGTCAGTATGTGGTATATCTGTGGATACATCAGTCCTTTGTGTCTGTTACCTTGGTCAGTATGTGGTATATCTGTGGATACATCAGTCCTCTGTGTCTGTTACCTTGGTCAGTATATGGTATATCTGTGGATATGTCAGTCCTCTGTTACCTTGGTCAGTATGTGGTATATCTGTGGATATGTCAGTCCTCTGTGTCTGTTACCTTGGTCAGTATGTGGTATATCTGTGGATATGTCAGTCCTCTGTGTCTGTTACCTTGGTCAGTATGTGGTATATCTGTGGATACGTCAGTCCTTTGTGTCTGTTACCTTGGTCAGTATGTGGTATATCTGTGGACATGTCAGTCCTCTGTGTCTGTTACCTTGGTCAGTATGTGGTATATCTGTGGATACGTCAGTCCTTTGTGTCTGTTACCTTGGTCAGTATGTGGTATATCTGTGGATATGTCAGTCCTCTGTTACCTTGGTCAGTATGTGGTATATCTGTGGATACATCAGTCCTCTGTGTCTGTTACCTTGGTCAGTATGTGGTATATCTGTGGATATGTCAGTCCTCTGTTACCTTGGTCAGTATGTGGTATATCTGTGGATACATCCGTCCTCTGTGTCTGCTACCTTGGTCAGTATGTGGTATATCTGTGGACACATCAGTCCTCTGTGTCTGTTACCTTGGTCAGTATGTGGTAGATCTGTGGATATGTCAGTCCTCTGTTACCTTGGTCAGTATGTGGTATATCTGTGGATACATCAGTCCTCTGTGTCTGTTACCTTGGTCAGTATGTGGTATATCTGTGGATATGTCAGTCCTCTGTTACCTTGGTCAGTATGTGGTATATCTGTGGATACATCCGTCCTCTGTGTCTGCTACCTTGGTCAGTATGTGGTATATCTGTGGATACATCAGTCCTCTGTGTCTGTTACCTTGGTCAGTATGTGGTATATCTGTGGATGCATCAGTCCTCTTACCTTGGTCAGTATGTGGTATATCTGTGGATACATCAGTCCTCCGTTACCTTGGTCAGTATGTGGAATATCTGTGGATACGTCAGTCTGTGTGTCTGTTACCTTGGTCAGTATGTGGTATATCTGTGGACACATCAGTCCTCTGTGTCTGTTACCTTGGTCAGTATGTGGTATATCTGTGGATACATCAGTCCTCTGTGTCTGTTACCTTGGTCAGTATGTGGTATATCTGTGGATATATCAGTCCTCTGTGTCTGTTACCTTGGTCAGTATGTGGTATATCTGTGGATACATCAGTCCTTTGTGTCTGTTACCTTGGTCAGTATGTGGTATATCTGTGGATATGTCAGTCCTCTGTGTCTGTTACCTTGGTCAGTATGTGGTATATCTGTGGATACATCAGTCCTCTGTTACCTTGGTCAGTATGTGGTATATCTGTGGATACATTAGTCCTCTGTGTCTGTTACCTTTGTCAGTATGTGGTATATCTGTGGATACATCAGTCCTCTGTGTCTGTTACCTTGGTCAGTATGTGGTATATCTGTGGATACATTAGTCCTCTGTGTCTGTTACCTTGGTCAGTATGTGGTATATCTGTGGATACATCAGTCCTCTGTGTCTGTTACCTTGGTCAGTATGTGGTATATCTGTGGATACATTAGTCCTCTGTGTCTGTTACCTTGGTCAGTATGTGGTATATCTGTGGATATTTCAGTCCTCTGTTACCTTGGTCAGTATGTGGTATATCTGTGGATACATCAGTCCTCTGTGTCTGTTACCTTGGTCAGTATGTGGTATATCTGTGGATATGTCAGTCCTCTGTTACCTTGGTCAGTATGTGGTATATCTGTGGATACATCAGTCCCCTGTGTCTGTTACCTTGGTCAGTATGTGGTATATCTGTGGATATGTCAGTCCTCTGTTACCTTGGTCAGTATGTGGTATATCTCTGGATACATTAGTCCTCTGCGGTGTCTGTGTTCCGCTACTCTCAACACCTCAGCGCTGACTTGAGGCAGAGGGGGCGTGGTTATGTCCATGTGACTCCGCGTCGCCATCGACAACAGCGATGGAATGTTACCGTGGGAACCATCCCCTCCGCCCCCTCGACAGGACGGATCGTCCCACCTGGAGGACTTGTCTGGCAGATGGCTGAAAAAGAGAGAGGAGAGAGGGAAGGGTAGAGGAGCAAGACACGGGGAGAGAGAGAGAGAAGAGGGGAGAGAGAGAGAGAAGAGGGGAGAGAGAGAAAGAAGAGGGGAGAGAGAGAGAGAAGAGGGGGAGAGAGAGAGAAGAGGGGAGAGAGTCAGGGTGTTGCAGCTGAGATGAAACCATACAACAGGTTGCAGTGAAACCAGTAACAGTGGTGAGTCAAGCCACACAGGCCTTCATGAATAAACTATGAGTGTGTGTGTGTGTGTGTGTGTGAGTATTTTATGCGGGGTAGTTCATTAGGATCCCCGTTAGCTGTTGCAAAAGCAGCAGCTACTCTTCCTGGGATCCACACAAAACATGACATAATACAGAACATTAATAAACAAGAACAGAACATTTTATAAAAAGGCCCACATATCAATGTGTGAGGGTGTACCAGTGTTTGAGGCCGTATCAGTGTGTGTATCAGTGTGTATATCAGTGTGTATATCAGTGTGTATATCAGCGTGTGAGGGTGTATCAGTGTTTGAGGCCGTATCAGTGTGTGTATCAGTGTGTGAGGGCGTATCAGTGTGTATATCAGCGTGTGAGGGTGTATCAGTGTGTGAGGCCGTATCAGTGTGTGTATCAGTGTGTGAGGGCGTATCAGTGTGTATATCAGCGTGTGAGGGTGTATCAGTGTGTGAGGCCGTATCAGTGTGCGTATCAGTGTGTGAGGCCGTATCAGTGTGCGTATCAGTGTGTGAGGCCGTATCAGGGTGTGAGGGCGTATCAGTGTGTGTATCAGTGTTTGAGGCCGTATCAGTGTGTATCAGTGTGTGAGGCCGTATCAGTGTGTGTATCAGTGTTTGAGGCCGTATCAGTGTGTATATCAGTGTTTGAGGCCGTATCAGTGTGTATCAGTGTGTGAGGCCGTATCAGTGTGTGTATCAGTGTTTGAGGCCGTATCAGTGTGTATCAGTGTGTGAGGCCGTATCAGTGTGTGTATCAGTGTGTGAGGCCGTATCAGTGTGTGAGGGCGTACCAGTGTGCGTATCAGTGTGTGAGGGCGTATCAGTGTGTGAGGGCGTATCAGTGTGTGTATCAGTGTGTGTGAGGGCGTATCAGTGCGTGTATCAGTGTGTGTGAGGGTGTATCAGTGTGTGTATCAGTGTGTGAGGGCGTATCAGTGTGTGAGGGCGTATCAGTGTGTGAGGGCGTATCAGTGTGTGAGGGCGTATCAGTGTGTGTATCAGTGTGTGTATCAGTGTGTGTATCAGTGTGTGTATCAGTGTGTGAGGTCATATCAGTGTGTATCAGTGTGTGAGGGCGTATCAGTGTGTGAGGGCGTATCAATGTGAGGGTGTATCAGTGGGTGTATTAGTGGGGGTATCAGTGTGTGAGGACGTATCAGTGTGTGTATCAGCGTGAGGGCGTATCAGTGTGTGTATCAGCGTGTGAGGGCGTATCAGTGTGTGTATCAGCGTGAGGGCGTATCAGTGTGTGTATCAGCGTGTGAGGGCGTATCAGCGTGTGAGGGCGTATCAGTGTGTGTATCAGCGTGTGAGGGCGTATCAGTGTGTGAGGGCGTATCAGCGTGAGGGCGTATCAGTGTGTGAGGGCGTATCAGTGTGTGTATCAGTGTGTGTATCAGTGTGTGAGGGCGTATCAGTATGTGTATCAGTGTGTGAGGGCGTATCAGTGTGTGTATCAGTGTGTGAGGGCGTATCAGTGTGTGTATCAGCGTGTGAGGGTGTATCAGTGTGTGTATCAGTGTGTGAGGGCGTATCAGTGTGTGTATCAGCGTGTGAGGGCGTATCAGTGTGTGTATCAGCGTGTGAGGGCGTATCAGTATGTGTATCAGCGTGTGAGGGCGTATCAGTGTGTGTATCAGTGTGTGAGGGCGTATCAGTGTGTGTATCAGTGTGAGGGCATATCAGTGTGAGGGCATATCAGTGTGAGGGCATATCAGTGTGTGTATCAGTGTGTGAGGGCGTATCAGTGTGTGTATCAGTGTGTGAGGGCGTATCAGTGTGTGTATCAGCGTGTGAGGGTGTATCAGCGTGTGAGGGTGTATCAGTGTGTGTATCAGTTTGTGAGGGCGTATCAGTGTGTGTATCAGTGTGTGAGGGTGTATCAGTGTGTGTATCAGTGTGTGTGGGCGTATCAGTGTGTGTATCAGCGTGTGAGGGTGTATCAGTGTGTGTATCAGCGTGTGAGGGTGTATCAGTGTGTGTATCAGTGTGTGAGGGCGTATCAGTGTGTGTATCAGCGTGTGAGGGCGTATCAGTGTGTGTATCAGCGTGTGAGGGTGTATCAGTGTGTGTATCAGCGTGTGAGGGCGTATCAGTGTGTGTATCAGCGTGTGAGGGTGTATCAGTGTGTGTATCAGTGTGTGAGGGCGTAGCAGTGTATCAATGTGTGAGGGTGTATCAGCGTGTGTATCATTGTGTGTATCAGTGTGTGAGGGCGTATCAGTGTGTGTATCAGCGTGTGAGGGTGTATCAGTGTGTGTATCAGTGTGTGTATCAGTGTGTGTATCAGCGTGTGAGGGCGTATCAGTGTGAGGGCATATCAGTGTGTGTATCAGTGTGTGAGGGCGTATCAGTGTGTGAGGGCGTATCAGTGTGTGAGGGCGTATCAGTGGATGTATTAGTGGGTGTGTCAGTGTGTGAGGACGTATCAGTGTGTGTATCAGCGTGTGAGGGTGTATCAGGGTGTATCAGTGTGTGTATCAGTGTGTGAGGGCGTATCAGTGTGTGTATCAGCGTGTGTATCAGTGTGTGAGGGCGTATCAGTGTGTGTATCAGCGTGTGTATCAGCGTGTGAGGGCGTATCAGTGTGTGTATCAGCGTGTGTATCAGTGTGTGTATCAGTGTGTGAGGGCGTATCAGTGTGTGTATCAGCGTGTGAGGGTGTATCAGTGTGTGTATCAGTGTGTGAGGGCGTATCAGTGTGTGTATCAGTGTGTGAGGGCGTATCAGTGTGTGTATCAGTGTGTGAGGGCGTATCAGCGTGTGAGGGCGTATCAGTGTGTGTATCAGTGTGTGAGGGCGTATCAGTGTGTGAGGGCGTATCAGTGTGTGAGGGCGTATCAGTGTGTTACGGCGTATCAGTGTGTGAGGGCGTATCAGTGTGTGAGGGCGTATCAGTGTGTGTATCAGTGTGTGAGGGCGTATCAGTGTGTGAGGGCGTATCAGTGTGTTAGGGCGTATCAGTGTGTGTATCAGTGTGTGAGGGCGTATCAGTGTGTGAGGGCGTATCAGTGTGTTAGGGCGTATCAGTGTGTGAGGGCGTATCAGTGTGTGTGTACCAGCGTGTGAGGGCGTATCAGTGTGTGTATCAGCGTGTGAGGGTGTATCAGTGTGTGTATCAGTGTGTGAGGGCGTATCAGTGTGTGTATCAGCGTGTGAGGGCGTATCAGTGTGTGTATCAGTGTGTGAGGGTGTATCAGTGTGTGTATCAGTGTGTGAGGGCGTTTTAGTGTGTGTATCAGTGTGTGAGGGCGTATCAGTGTGTGTATCAGCGTGTGTATCATTGTGTGTATCAGTGTGTGAGGGCGTAGCAGTGTGTGTATCAGTGTGTGAGGGCGTATCAGTGTGTGTGGGCGTATCAGTGTGTGTATCAGTGTGTGAGGGCGTATCAGAGTGTGTATCAGTGTGTGAGGGCGTATCAGTGTGTGTGGGCGTATCAGTGTGTGAGGGCGTATCAGTGTGTGTATCAGCGTGAGGGTGTATCAGTGTGTGTATCAGTGTGTGTATCAGTCTGTGAGGGTGTATCAGTGTGTGTATCAGTGTGTGAGGGCGTATCAGTGTGTGTATCAGCGTGTGAGGGTGTATCAGTGTGTGTATCAGCGTGTGAGGGTGTATCAGTGGGTGTATCAGTGTGTGAGGGCGTATCAGTGTGTGTATCAGCGTGTGAGGGCGTATCAGTGTGTGTATCAGCGTGTGTATCATTGTGTGTATCAGTGTGTGAGGGCGTATCAGTGTGTGTATCAGCGTGTGAGGGTGTATCAGTGTGTGTATCAGTGTGTGTATCAGTGTGTGAGGGCGTATCAGAGTGTGTATCAGTGTGTATCAGTGTGTGTGGGCGTATCAGTGTGTGAGGGCGTATCAGTGTGTGAGGGCGTATCAGTGTGTGTATCAGTGTGTGAGGGCGTATCAGAGTGTGTATCAGTGTGTATCAGTGTGTGAGGGCGTATCAGTGTGTGAGGGCGTATCAGTGTGTGTATCAGCGTGAGGGTGTATCAGTGTGTGTATCAGTGTGTGAGGGCGTATCAGTGTGTGTATCAGCGTGTGAGGGTGTATCAGTGTGTGTATCAGTGTGTGTGGGCGTATCAGTGTGTGTATCAGCGTGTGTATCAGTGTGTGTATCAGCGTGTGTATCAGTGTGTGTATCAGCGTGTGAGGGTGTATCAGTGTGTGTATCAGCGTGTGAGGGCGTATCAGTGTGTGTATCAGCGTGTGAGGGCATATCAGTGTGTGTATCAGCGTGTGTATCAGTGTGTGTATCAGTGTGTGTATCAGCGTGTGAGGGCGTATCAGTGTGTGTATCAGCGTGTGAGGGTGTATCAGTGTGTGTATCAGTGTGTGTGGGCGTATCAGTGTGTGTATCAGCGTGTGTATCAGTGTGTGTATCAGCGTGTGTATCAGTGTGTGTATCAGCGTGTGTATCAGTGTGTGTATCAGCGTGTGAGGGCATATCAGTGTGTGTATCAGCGTGTGTATCAGTGTGTGTATCAGCGTGTGTATCAGTGTGTGTATCAGCGTGTGAGGGCGTATCAGTGTGTGTATCAGCGTGTGTATCAGTGTGTGTATCAGTGTGTGAGGGTGTATCAGTGTGTGTATCAGTGTGTGAGGGCGTATCAGTGTGTGTATCAGCGTGTGAGGGCGTATCAGTGTGTGTATCAGCGTGTGAGGGTGTATCAGTGTGTGTATCAGTGTGTGAGGGCGTATCAGTGTGTGTATCAGTGTGTGAGGGCGTATCAGCGTGTGAGGGCGTATCAGCGTGTGTGGGCGTATCAGCGTGTGTGGGCGTATCAGTGTGTGAGGGCGTATCAGTGTGTGAGGGCGTATCAGTGTGTGAGGGCGTATCAGTGTGTGAGGGCGTATCAGTGTGTGAGGGCGTATCAGTGTGTGTGTACCAGCGTGTGAGGGCGTATCAGTGTGTGTATCAGCGTGTGAGGGCGTATCAGTGTGTGTATCAGCG